>NC_047042.1:69690268-69991101 GCF_011762595.2 Tursiops truncatus | reverse complement strand
GGCCCGCGTACCGCAAAAATAAAAAAAATAAACAACACTGTTATCCCTGGACACCCTGTTATTTCTAACCCTCGTGTATTACTAACATCCATTCCCACCAGAAGTAAATTCTTTACTGTAATTATTTATGCAATGCATTCTTTAGTATTCCAGTTGATGAAGCTAACGGATACCTTTTTGCCTTCACTTGAGAAGAAAAATAATTCACCTGGACAGTATAGCCTCAGGGGTATACTGAAAGTCTTTCTTATTTCTCATAAACCCTGAAGGCTGATCAGGATGATATAAAGTTTCCTAGACGTTCTACTTTGTTGCATATATGTGGATGATTTGCTTCTTTGCTCTCCTCCAGCATCCTGACAAGAAGAGAGCATCCACTTGCTAAAGCTTTTACTCTTAAAAGGGCATAAGGTCATCAGAGAAAAACTGCAATCTCCCCATTATTTAGGGCATCTAATATCAGAACAAGGTCTACACCTAGATCCAGATAGACATCGTGGTGTCCTAACTTTCTCCAAACCCCAAACTAAGCACCAATTGTGAGGTTTTCTCAGGCTCGTTGATTATTGCTGAAATTGGATTCCAAATTTATCTCTTACAGCCAAAGCTCTGTATGTTTTATTCAAGAATAATAACCCCAACCCAACTTTACGGGAAGAACCAGAAGACAGCCTTTGAGACCTTAAAGGAGAGTTTGATGAACCCACCTGCCCTTGGGCATCCCAATTATCAGATTCCTTTTTTTCCTTTTTTGTATATGAAAAGGAAGAGAATGCCCCTGGGGTTGTCACCCCAATATACGGGGACTATCACTGAGTATTATAGCCAGCAACTGGACCCTGAGGCGTGGGGATACCGCTGTAGCTTTAGACCCATTATGGCCACTGCCCTTTTGGTTAAGACCACTGAGAAAATCATTGTGGGATCCCCCTTTAACCATTTTTGTACCTCATGCAGTAAAAGCTCTCCTAAATTCTCATCATGCTCAACATTTTTCAGTTGCCTCACCTCCTAATGAAGTCCTTTTGTTAACTGCTCTTCACATAACTCTCTTACATAATAACCTTAACCCTGCTATTCTTCTCCCCTCCATCTTTAATGCTGACAGACAACCTCCTGACTACTCATGATGATTTGCAGGAAATTCCTTTTGGCAACGCTGACTTCCCGCGGTTCACAGACAGTTCTTATTTAAAAGGTGACAATGGCAAATATTGTGCTAGGTATGCTTTTGCAAGCTCTTTTGATGTTGTTGAGGCAGCATCTTTACTTACGGGTAAAGGCTGAATTATACACTATTACACAGACTTGTACTTTAGCCAAGGACACAACTGCCTGTATTTATACTGATAGTAGATATGCTTTCAGAGTAGCTCATGATTTTGGAATGTTGTAGAAGCAACGTGGTTTCCTTACTTCCATCAGAAATAAAATTTTAAATGACCCCTATATTCAGGAATTATTGGATGCAATACTTTTACCTGCCTCTCTAGCTATTATTAAGATTCTGGGGCATTCTAAACTTGATTCTATGGAAGTTATGGAAAATCATCTTACTGATATTTCTGCAAGGAATGCTGCCCTTAAAGGGACCAAGAGCAGCCAAACCTCTGTCATGGTTCAAAGGGTATTTCTGCAAATGGTAATTTAGAAACACTAACTAGAGACACCCAACAATTGGCCTCAGAAAAGAGAAAACAGGACTAGAAATTCAACAATTCTTGGTTTGATAAGAAGATAAGGCTTAGGTTTGGACCAAATAACAGCCAAGTCCCACCGAAGACTAAAATTCTCACTCCTCACCACTGTACATGCGTTAAACCACTGATCTACTGACAAAATGATAGTCTTCATGAATCAATATTTGGCAGGGGAACATTAATAAGACCACAAAAAATGCCTACCTCATTTGTCTGATGTGTCTGAAGTACAACCCAGGGAAACCTGTTCACACTACTCTCAGACTTTTTAAACTGCCTAATGGACAATTTGACATCTGGCAAATGGATTCAATATAATTTCCTCTGTCTCATGGATATCAATATGTTTTAGTTATGGTCTGCATGTTTTCACACTGGACTGAAGCTTTCCCTTCAGGTTACTGACTCTTCTGTGGCTAATGTCCTTTTGGAAAAAATGATTCCTTCCTAGGGAACTCCTCTCAAACTTCATAGAGATCAAGGAACCCACTTTACTGGCTAGATACTTCAACAAGTCTACACTGTTTGGCTCGTTTTACAACACTTTTACTGTGCTTACCACCCTCAATCCTCTGGTTTAGTCAAACGCACTAACAACATTATTAAGACTCAGTTGGAAAAATCTGTAGAGGCCCTCCAAATACACTGGCCAAAAGCATTGCTGTTGGTCCTTCTAAATCTCAGATCCGCCCTTTTGGAACCCATGAATTCTCACCTTTCGAGATAGTCACAGGACGCCCAATGCACTTGGCTTCTACTTCTTTGACCCACAACTGACGGATAAAAGGAGAGATACTACAATATTGCAAAGGCCTTACTGCTTCTATTAAAAGTAACCATGCTTTTGTAAAGCAATCTTTTCATAGTGCACTCTCTGGAGACAAAGACCTTAAGCATCACACCTTGCAACCTAGAAATTTCATCTATCAGAAAAGACCCTCCAGAGGAACTTTCTTCAAACTCCCTGGAGAGGACCCTATCAGGTACTGCAAACCAACCCTAGTGCCACCAAACTCCAAAAAATAGACTTTTGGATTCATGCAACATACCTAAAGAAAGCACGGAACTCTGACCAGACCTGCACATCATTTGGTGACCTGAAAGTAAAGACTTCCCAGAATTGAACTAATGACATCTGATAAGACAGCTTTCCCAAGATATCTGGACCAGGTCTGCTGGAAGTTTGTCACCAAATCTTTGATGAAGACAACACTTCAGATGATCTCCAGTGTCTATGATCTTGATAACATATGGACTTTAGAAAAAAAGTGCCTGAGAGTTCTCCCTCGTACTCCTCTTTGTTACTCAAATGTGACCTCAGTAGGTTTCCAATCTGTGTACTCTCTTTCTGATGTGAGATGCTACACCCAGGAAAGGTCTTTCCTGGCATTAAGGGACAAAAAGCCACTGAAACTAGAAAACCTCACTCTTGATCGGCTATGCTTTCAGAGAAAGATCTTGGTCAAAAGGGGAAAATGTAAGAAATTAATAAACAGAAACTTCAATTAAATAAATTCAGGAGACAAGAAAGGGGAGATCTCACGCTCTGTGATTATAGCACAGCCCAACAGAAAAAAGAAAAACTCCTCTTCTTTCCAAGCAAGGACTCAGCCAATGAAAAACCATGAACTCTTTGTTTACTGTATCCCTCCAACTTCCTTTTGCCCTCTATTCATAGGGCCTGGAATGGCAATGAAAAGTGTATTAAGTTGGATTGTAAGGAAAAATACGGGATAGTGAGGACTGGAAAGTTGGGAGATATATGCAGAATCAAAAGAGGGCTGCTGCTATTTCCAACTGAGTGTTCTCATGTGGGACTGCTGTCCCATGGTTGACAGATCTTTTGACTTTTTTCCAAGGGAAGTCAGAGATCATAATTTTATAAGAAATATCTGAATTTGTAAATACTGGCATTTGATTAAACTGTTTAAAAAGCTGTAGCGGTACAAAAGAATCATCTACACCCCAGATCCAGATGTTAACTGTGGTGTGAGACTTTTGAAAATCTGAAATTGGGGGGAAAGGCTCTGATGAAATGGTACACAAGACCAATAAGTTTTGATGAGGGTACCAGAAAGTAAGAAATTTGGATTATTTAGTGTTGTTCAAAGAGAGCAGATCCAAGGTCTTGAGCTTTATACCAAATGATTCTGTTTGGTTTTTCTAAAGTAATAAAAATCACACATCCTTAGTACATACATAGGCCAGACACTGTTCTAAAAATGTTACACATATTTACTTAATATTTAAAACTGCCTCAAGAAATGGATACAATTTTTATCTCTTTTTATTGATGAAGGAACTGAAAACCAGATAAGCTATGGATGTGCCCAAGATCCCACTTCTAGAAAGGGATGGAAATGGACTGCAGGGGAGTGTGCTATGAGGCAAAAGAGCACTACAGGAAAGAGGGTATGAGACTGATTAGGCACCGTGTAGTTTTGCCTAGGATCTGACTCACACAGCATTCACTGATGATTACCAGTCCCAGTAGCCCATTTCTCGGAATTTCAAAGCATCACATAATGGGCCTGTCCTAGCTTTAATAGTAAATAGGCCAGCTTGTATGCTGTCTAGTTCTGCAAATGCTTATATATATTGTCATCTTTCTTCCTTCATCTTCAGGCTGTCCACACCAGCCCAACTGTTCCATCACCCGCCCCCACTTCTGTCTGAGGGTGTTACTCCATCCTCAAGGAGTGTAGCCACCAACACTGAAGCAGAAGAATGCGATGACATAATGGTGATTGTTTTTTCTTAAATCAAATTTACACAGAAAATGCAATGCCAGCAAGAACTCTTTCAGGTCACAGCTGTTTCATAGTGAGTCATCCATCACTCTGAGGACTATCCCACATGGACCAAAGTAATGAAATCCCACGCACCAAGGGATAAATAAAGTTACACTAACTCAGGAATGCCTCCCATCAAATATTCACATGAAACTCTTACACAGGTTAGGGGAAGAGTATGCAGCATTGCTGCATCAAAGATTATGAGTTTCTTTTTAAGGAACTCTGAGAATATGAGAATTTTGTAAATGAATGATTTACCTCTGCATAGAGAGTACTGCATTCTACAAGAGCTTTGGAAAATTATATACTTTCCTTTGCCAGAAAGATAAAAGATTCAATAAATTAAATTGCTTTTAATAGGACCCAGCAACACACCCTTAATAGGCCCAGTAGGAGAAATAGACAGCTGTCAAACAGTAAAATTCAAGTTTGGTCCAAAACTTCTGACATTCCTGGAATGTATCAACAAATTACCTGTCATGGAGCCTGAAATATCTATTCTATTGGGATAAGGCATCATGCCCATGAAATAGTAATAAATGGTCATTAAATATATTAACACAGATTGACTTATTCTCTTGCAAAAAGGAAATCTTTGGCTGGGGCATCAAATGGAGATCTTGGGTAGCCCTAGGCATTGGACATACTGCCAAAAGGAGAAAGGATATCACCAAGAGAAAAAGAAGATGCCAAATAAAACTTCTCCATTCTGATACATTTGCCCAGGGCTGGTCAGGCTGCCCTGCTATTTTCTTGGAAAAATAAAATAAGACAAGCAAAGAAAGAGAAAAGAAAAAGAAAAAGTAATGATCAAAAAAACAAACAAAAAACACTACCATTAACCAACCAAACAAAATAAAACAAAACTCAAAACACGAATGGCCAGTATGTATTTTAACTCTTGACCTGTAATGCACATGTTACCAATTTGTCTTGCAAGGTACCTGTGTAGATCAGTTTTGTCCCTGACTTTGAAACTAAGAAACTTACTGGAAAGCTTTCACAAGACAAGCACTTATTTCTCTATCACCTCCCTGTATTTTCTCTATCAAAAAGTACTGATTCAAGCTCTTCTTAAAACCATCCCAAAAGAAAGATCCCTTATCTTCTCGGGCACCCTTACATTGTTAGATGATTATCTTAAAAAAGTAGTCCTAATTCCAAAGCTTCTCCATGTTAATTCTGAAGCCACAGAGTAAATAAATGAAGAGGGTGAACTAATACTCTTGGCCTCACTAGACAGAAAGATGCCTTACAACAGCAGCAACCTATGGACGTTCCTATTCATCTGGCATAAAGTTTATGTTTAATAACCTAGAGCAATGCTGCACAGTAGAAATATAATGTGAGCCACATCTGTAATCTAGAATTTTCTAAGGGCCACATTAAAAAAATAAAGCATATTTATTCTTAATATTTCAAATTTTATTTTACATAAAATATTCTATAACTAAAGAAAATATTTTAATTTTTATTTATTCTATCTAAACCAACTTATTATCATTTCAACAGTCAACATAAAAATTTATCAAGTTGATATTTCACCTTTTTTCATACTAAATCTTCAAATTCATTGTTTATTTTACAAAAAGCTCATCTCGACTGTACACTAAATTTTCAATGGTTCAAGTGAACTGCAGTCCTATGAAAGCAGTAAAGTTGTGTTTAATGGAAAAATATTTTTAAATAATTCATTTTAAAAATTTAATTATAATTAAATGAAATTGAAAATTCAGTTTCTTGGCTGCATGAAGCACATCACAAGTATTGAATAGCCATTTGTTGGCTACCATAATGGGTAGTATAGACCTAAAGGATTGTCATGTTGAAGTATTCACATGAGGTAAACACATTAGCACTTCCCATTAGCCTTACTAAAGAAAAACATTGAAGGAAGAACTCTAAACCAAATCCAAACCGTAACCAAAATGAAGCACTTCTGTGGGAGAAAATATCTGTCAGAACAAAGATCCTTCTGTATGACCCATCTTGCATAAAATGCAAATTACACTAGCTTTTGATTTAGATAATATGTGAATGTGAGTTCCTCCACATATGGTCTGGAGAGTCAACATCGGCAATACAAAAGATTTGCTCTTGAAAATCAGACTAGACCTTCATATTCTCTCTCTGACACTCTGGGTTTGAATCAAAGGAAATTTATCTGTAAAGGATAATAAAAACATCAATATGTTTGATATTAAAATAAAGGGGTGGAAAAAGTTACAGTGTCATTTATAATGCCCAAATATTTAGCTTAATCATGTAATAATTTACTTAGATTTTCCAAGATTGAAGATAGCCATGTATATATATCACTGCTTCAGTGACAATAATATTGGTTCTTTCACCACATGGAGAAATAAATATACAAACTTGTGTTCAGCTAATAAAGTTTCATTAGCCTATATACAATACTTTCTCCCCTCTTAAAAGAAAAGCCCTCTTTGACACAAATCCCTCTAGCTATTTCCCTATTTCACTACTTCCCTTTATTGAAAACCTCCTCAAAAAAAGTTCTCTAACACCACTTTCCACAAATCCTCTCCTTCTATTCTCTCTTACTCTCTTGAACCCACCTGAATGATTTTCACCCCTATCACTTCTCTGAAACTGGTCTTTCTTTTCAGTAACCTCCATATTGATGAATCCAATGATCAGTTCTTAGTAAGACCAGATCTTATTTAGATTATTTCTCTCTTTCCTGAAACTTTTTTTGTTTCAGAAGAAACACAATCTCCTAAGTATTCGTCTGTCTCACAAATTCCTTTACTGATTCCTCCACTTTCCCCCACACATAAACATTAGCATGCATTAGGACTGAACATAGGATTCAGTCCTTAGAACTGTTTTATATATACAGTCACTTGCAGGATGATTCCATCTAATTTCAAGACTTTGAATATTATCTCTTTGTGGGCAACACTAGCCTTTAAAGTCTGGAACTTTATCCTAGATCCAGGCTCATATATTCAAAGGGCAGGTTGGCTTCTCATTTGGATGTCTTAAGGCAACTTTTTTTTTTAATTTTAATAATATATTTTATTTAATATTATCAAATATTATCATTTTAACATGCAATCAGTACAAAATTTATTAACATGATGTTTTTCATTTTTTTTTATATTAAGTTCAAAATCTGTTGTGTATTTCACACTTACAGCACATCTCAACTTCTGCCAACCACATTTCAAGTACTCTGTATGTAGCTGGTGGCTCTTGTATTGGACAGCACATGTCCAGAAATACTGTATGAGCAAATGCATGTGAACTTCAAAGTTTTCTGCAGAAAATGTTTCATTTGATTTTTCTTCAAGAAGTTTATGTCTTTACTGATTCAGTATATGTTGTCTTTTATAGCAGATTCCACAAATGAAATGGGTGGTTGGTCTCTGTTCCAAATACCTTAAACATTACTCTTTGTTTCAAGTTTCCTCATCTGTAAAATGGAGATACAATAGAAGCTATCCTACTGGGTGTCATGAAGACTGAATGTGTTAAAAAATATGCAAAATATATATATAAATTAAAGCATTTAGAAAAGCACCTGGCATATTGTAAACATGCCATGAATATTGGTTATTATTTCCTTCTTTCCTGATTCTTTGACAGAAGTATACATAATCAGTGTCAGCAGCAGGAATGGAAGCTTGCAGGTTTTGTAATGACTAAAGTAATTAAAATGAATGTTAGGTGTAAGAATTATTTTGGGACATATTTAAATCTGTATGAACATTAATAATTTTTTAAATCACTGTTTCATTCCATAACTAAAAGTTGTTAATATAGAATGCTTGAATTCAAACAAACCATTATTTTAATAATACTAAACAAGGTTTGTTTTAAAATTGAGTATTTACTGAATGCTTTTATTGTCTAAGGCACTGTATTGAGAGCTTTTATGTGCGGTATCTCATTCAATCTTTACCATAACCCTAGTGTAGGGCACTATTATTAAGCTCATTTTAAAGATGTGGAAACTGAAGCTCAGGAAAGCTCTGGCCAAGGTCATAGAGCCCACAAATTGCAGAGGTAAACAGACACCAACAGCACTGGTGGAGTGTTAAGGCATCCTAACTTAAAATCAGGCTTCTCATCTTCCTCCTCAAGGTATTTCCCAAGTCATCAATGACCAGTCATTCTTCTAGTTGCTCAGGGCAACAACCTCAGAGTAATCCTTCACCCTTCTTACTCTCCTTCTCTACATCCAAGCTGTTGCTTTATTTTGCATTTATTTGATTATTAAAGAATTAAATGTTTCCAAATGTACGTTTACTCTTTATATTTTATCTATTAAATAATTGTTCACATCTTTGTGCCAAATGTATAAAATAAGGTATATTCAGAGAAGTTCTCTGTCTCCTCCTCCCCCCCTTCCCTCCACTCCACTGTAGGCAACCATTTTTCTTCCACTTTTTGGCTTCTCCCCCTCCTGTTTTTAACTATAAACAAATATGTTAATATACTGCTATTTCTTTCCCTCTTTTCTTAGATGAATGGCAGTTTATTATACACACTTTTCTTCAACTTGCATTTTCTTCACCTAAAAAGCTGTCCTGGGTACCTCTATGTAGTGTGTAGAGATCTATCTCCTTTTTTTAAAGGAGCATAATACTACATTGAGTGTATTTAATGTAGTGTATTTAGTGTATTTAATTAAACTACATTTAAATGTATTCTCATTTAAATTCAGCCATTTCTTTGTTTATGGGCATTTGGCACTTATTGGCCTTGTTCATACGTCTTTTAATATTTTTATAGTGTATCATCCAGATAGATCTCTAGAAATGGGATTGGTAGGTAATTAGGTAAACTCAGGTACAATTTTGCTAGACATTGCATATCACTTTTCTATCAAAAACATATAAGAATACCTATTTTCCCAGAACCTTGGCAAGTATTTTGTTTAAACATACCAAATTTCTCAATGACGTTTCATTTTCTCATCAGTGAAACTGAACACATTTTAATATGTTCAAGGGCCATTTGTATTTTTTCCCTATGAACTATCTGTTGCCTATTCTTCTATCAGGATGTTGTCTTTATTTTCTTGCCCTCTGCTTCCTCTTACATAGTTATAAATATCACTGGCTTCTTTCTACCCTCAGTGGTTGGACTCCATCCACATATACTTTATAGTTTTGAGGATTTCTTGTCATCTAGTTTGTTTGCTTGTAAACTTTTAATTTGATATAATTTCAGATTTATTAAAAAAGTTGCTAAAATAGCACAAGGAATTCCCATTTGCCCTTTACCTAGATCATCAGTTGGTATATTTGGTCCCACTTATTTTCTCTCTCTCTCTCTCTCCACATATATATATATTTACTTACAAACACACAACATACAACTTCAATATATATTTCCTAAGAACAAAGACATTCTTTTGTATAACCACAGTAAAACTATCAAAAATCAGAAAATGTAACATAGATAAAATGCTATTATCTAATCCACAGTTCATATTCAAATTTTGTCAATTGTCCTAACATTTACTTCTTCTGCCCAATATAGAATCCCATCCAGGATCATGGATTGCCGATAGGTGTCATGTCTCTTGCCTCATTTAATCTTGCACAGCTTTTCTGTCTTTGTTTTTCTTGATCTTAACATTTTTTGAAGACTACAAACCAGTTATCTTGTAGAATGTCCCTGCATTTAATGTATCTGGCACGTTCTTGTTAGAGTAAACTTATGCATTTTGGGCAAGATCACCACAGAAAATATATATACTTTTCAGTATCAGGAGAAATATGAGGTTGGTTTGTCCTATTACTGGCATTGTTACCTTATATCACTTACTTAAGGAAGTATCCACCAAGTTTCTTCACTGTGAGGTTACTTTTCCCCTGTGTAATTAATGAGTTATTTGGGGGGAAATATCTTGTATTACATAAATATCCTGTTTTTCACCAAGCTTTCACCCACTAGTTTCAGCAACCATTAATGATCTTCTAATTGTATTATTTCTTCTGTATTTGTTAGTTGCCACTCTACTTAAGGAAGAGCTTTCTTTTATCACTCCTTTATTTACTTATTTGTATTTTCTGATTTATATCAGCTTGGACAAATGGATTATTACTTCATAATCTATTCCTATCATTATTTCAATTTATCTCAAATTATTCCAGATTTGTCCAAAGGGAGACATTTAAGTTGGTTCCTTTGCCCTTTAATTATATCTCTATCATATTTTTAACACTTTATTAGTTTCTAACACAACAAGATATTCCAGATTCCTTTTGTATCTTCCATGATTCAGACCTGGAATCAATTATTTCCCTCCAAAGTACCCTTTGGTAACCAAAAAGATGTACCTACTTGGGCCAGGACTTCAGAGAAATTCCAGAGCACCTCTGCAGGAACTGTGGACGTTTCACAAAGAGGCTCTGTCTCATCTTCAGCCTTCTGAGAACTCCTATGGAAGAGCAAGGGAAAAATATGTCTTGGGAAAGAAAATGGTTTCGCTGTCAAAACTAGGAGATGGTGCTGGTTCTCTTGGCTCTTTAGAAACTCCAAAAAATCTGCTGGATTTTTATTTTATAATTTCACAATTCTTATTTTTCAAAATTATTTTTATATTTGCATTTCTCATTTTATGATTTGCTTCTAGATTTTAAAAATATTCCTTTTTTCCCACTTTTTGCTGTTTAGTTGTTATTCAATTTTTTCCTTTTGATTTTGATCATTTTTTTGGACTAGATTATATTAAGCCAACCCTTCCACCAAGAATGACTGCTATATCTGTGTAAAACATTTTTTAAAAATCTGTTTGAAGGCATTAGTTAAGAAATCAGCAAGGACCAGAGGAGTCAATGTTTCCAAAGAGGATGAACATAGATAAGTGAATCCAATATTCTACTTTTGAAGCATTTTCCAATCTATAAAACACAGCTGAGAGACTGAGAAGCTGAGCATAAAATAGTAGGTAGGAGGCTGAGAAGCTGAACAGAGCTTTCAGAGGTCATAAGAGGCTGGAGGAACAAAAATTAGAGGTTAGAAATCACAAGGAGATGGGACATTGGTTAACAGCCCAGGATTCCACTGAGACCATTGAAGATTTACATCTTGGAAGGAGTAAGGGCAAAACAGAAATAAAACCCCCTTCACAAATACTGAAATATGTCTCTGAATTAGGGCAATTGATTTGATTGATTTAAGATTATCAACTCCTTTATTAATTTTTACCAACACAAAGAAAATCCTATGTGGAGCATTATAGCATCATCAGAACCTCAAATTATATTGATAATCAGTGTTTTTCACTCCAGCAAAAAAATGCTGCACTCCAGGAAACAAGACCAAATGACCAAAAGAGAAAGAAAAAAACATAATGTAGAAATAGACCATATGATCCAGACATTGGATTTAACTAGACATCAACTCTAAAATAAATGGTATACTGAAATAACATGATAAACTAGAGAAAAAAATTAAGAATTTCAGCTGAGGACTGGAAACTCTGAAATGGAAACAAATGGAAAATTTAGAAATAAGAAAACTAAAATTAAGACTCAGTAAATGAGTTTGACAGAAGATGACCCAAAGTAAGAATTAGTGAACTGGATTAGTGATCAGAAGGGAACAAATATTCATGCCAAATCACAGAGAGACAAAAAATTGGAACATACAGGGCTTCCTTGGTGGCGCAGTGGTTGAGAGTCCGCCTGCCGATGCAGGGGACGCGGGTCCGTGCCCCGGTCCGGGAAGGTCCCACATGTCGCGGAGCGGCTGGGCCTGTGAGCCATGGCCGCTGAGCCTGCGCGTGTCCGGAGCCTGTGCTCCGCGACAGGAGAGGCCACAACAGTGAGACGCCCACGTACCGCAAAAAAAAAAAAAAAAAAAAAAATTGGAACATACAGAAAAGAGGACAAGAGAATGGGAAGAGAGAACATGTGGTGTTACCACAGCCTAGAACCCCAGGATGTCCCTTGAGAGCTAGAATCACAGCGAGGACCACCTGTTGAGAGTCAGGACATAAGTAGGGAAGTGGTATCTGAGCAGGAGCAGAAGTCATGGATGATCTCCAGAAACTACAAAGATATCATACTGAGGAGACCTGCCCTGGTTTCTGTTCATCTTCCACCCACCAATATTTCAAGTATTCAACACAGAAGCCAATGTGCAGGGAGCATGGGAAATGTAGCTCCCTATGTTACAGAGTGTGTGTATGTGAGGGTGGATGGATATGAAAGAAAATTATCAGTTAGCCTTGCACAGATGCCAACTTTTCAAGTTTCCAGGGATAAAGCTAATTTACCCTGAACCTATTTTCCTACTTACTTTTGACCACTTTAATAGGGAACTGAGAAAAATAGAGTTTGATGCCTGTGCTCAGGATGATATTTTATCCAGATTTCCAAGATAGAGTTTATTTTGAGAAAAGCATATTGAGATTAATCCAAAAACTACCAGGGAATCAAACATTTCAACTGAGCTGATGAATTAAAGTACATTTTTGACTATTTTGGGACTAGTGAGTGAATTTTTTCATCAGCAAAAATATGTAAACTAGTTTGTGTTCCTAAATGCAACATAAGCTCAGATACACCTTTTCTCACCAAAGAGGTTACACTTATCTTTCTTCTTGGTGTTTACTTTGTGGAATAGGATGTATGTGAAAACGTAGCTTCTCATAGAAAAATGGTTCATTGTATTCTGATAAAGTGTCTTCAAATGTTTTCTTTCTTTTTTTTTTTTGGTAAATTACATATTATCCTCTGTAGTACTGAATATTGAATTTCAGGTACAAACTGAAATGTCATTCAGAAGTATTTGACTTGAAACAATTTGGAGGAAATTATTTTAAGTGAAACTGCTTTTCAGGCAATGAAAGAAATACTGGAACTTTGGAAATTGACTAAATATATTATTTTTTTCAAGTAATGAGCTCTCTAAAATGAATTGGTAATCAAAAATTATGCTACTCTTGCTTTTTGCATAACTGGCTAGCAGGTAATGAGTGTGATAATGTCCTCTTTGAACTAGGGCCAGGACTCTAAGCTATAACAGCAAGTAAAGAGTAATTATGTTCTTTAATTTTCAAACTGGTTCAATCTCTAGCACCTACCATGTACCAGTCATGGTACTAAGACTTACAAAGATAAGTAAGACAGTATCTAGTCTTAAATTGAAAGCAATCTAGTGGAAGGGGTAAATTATTAATAGATACTAACTTATGAGGTATAATTAGTACAGTATAATGAAAGATACATAAATATGAGGTTTTTAAAAAAGCATTCATTGTATAATGCTAAATAGAAAGAATAGGAATTAAAATTATGTTCATAGTGTATTTCTAATTTGTTGAGCAGATAAATAGAATTCTATAAAATCATCCACTGTTCAAAGCAGTTACTCATGAATTATGTGATTAAAAGTTGTATATTCTTTTAAACATTTCTGTATTTTTCAAATTATTTTATTTTTTTCTTTCACAGTGAGTATGGATTAAACTTTAATTAGAAAAAAATAGAACCTGTTAAAAGATGAATCTATCATTCACTAAAAATGGCATTTCTTTGTTCTAAGGAAGGGCTTGGGAAATGACAACCAGCAGGCAAATCCAGCCTACAGCCTGTTTTTATTTTATGGCCCGTTATAGATAGAGGTTGTGAAACCTTGCCCTAAAGAACGCAACCAACAAATATGTATTCCACCAAGACCCTTTATTTGTCTCTACTTTATGGAGAAGAACTGGGGAAAACCATCAAGATACACTACAAATTATTCAGAGTTCAGAAATTGTCTCAAGGTCATTTATTCAGGCTAGAGCTAACCTTCCTGAACATCACTTTAAGCCAAGCAGTTTATGTGGATTATTGGATTTAATTCTCAAAACAATATTATGCAGCATACTTTTTATTCAACTTTTAATGATAATCAAATTGAGGCATGGAGAGATCATAGCCATAGCAAGAAGTGAAGCCAAAATTTAAATCCAGGCAAACTATTCCAGGGCCACAGTAGAGCCTTCTCCATCTGAGGGAATTTGAAATGCTACATATCTCCTGAATGGAATGGAAGTTGGCCTTGGATTTAGGCTTTTCAAGGTAGTTATCTAAGGATCCATCACTGAACTTAACTCCTATCTCTAATTGGAAATAAAATGCAGCTGTAATCAGCTCTACAGATCAAAAAATTCGTCTGCAAGTTGGCTGCATTCTCCTGGTAGATGGACTTGGTAAAGTGCTCTGAACTGACAGAATATACATAAAAATGAGATTTTTTTTTCACCCTGGAGATTTTCAATTTGAAGAAGTTAATAAATTACAAAGGCTTGCAAATCAAAATCATTAGAAGTATTCTCTCATTAAGAGTTCATGTCTGATTAATGATAATAAAGAAAAGAAATTAGCATGATATTTATGTGGCTACTGCAAGCGTTTCCATGATTTCATCACCTTTATTATAATCTAATGTAATAATAATATGACTTTAAAAATCCTTTGCTTGCTATTTCAATGCCCAACTTTTGAATTAAAAGCATGCGAGATAACTGTAAATCCACTGTGAGGTCTCACATTTCTTTATAAAACCTTTTTTCTTGAGATCCCTCCCAGATATGAGAAACTAAAAGTATACCAAAATACAGACAAACAAAAAAATTCTAGACAAAAGTACAGTATGAAACCATAGTGTGTTACCATGGTATGAACTATCAGCTCTCTGACACAATAGAAATATAAAAGGGTTTTAGTTTTGTTTACACAATTTGAATTTTCCTGATTTTATAACCCAACAATGCTAATTATAAAGTAACTAAGATGTTTCCATTTAAGTCAAGAAATTTATTTTTATGAAGTGTGACAAAGCATTTGATGGATTTTTTTTCACATTTTTTCTGGGTACACTGGTGTCATATATACAAACTGAATCCTGGTTATTCCTTAAATATGCCAGATGATTCTTTTATGGGTGAGGGATACAGGTTGGCATTATAGTCATGGAAAAGAATTACCTGTCCCAGGGTTTAAGAAATGTCTTTTTGAAGCATTGCTAATACAACATCCTCTTTTTAGTCATTTGAATGATGTAAAAGCCAATAAAACGATATGCCAAATTTCTGTGAATAACAAAATAAGTTGTATTAAGAAAGGTTTTCTTCCATATCTGGTTCTAAGAGAATTGTAAATCTTTGTTCAAGGGCTTTCTTTGGAGACTATATACATGATCATTTCTGGCCTTGTAATCTAAAAGTATTTAAGGGTAAAAAAGTCATTCAAAGATCTATGTTATTCTAAAATAATTCTCTGGTACCCAAAGCCATTTTTCATAGGTTATTAGTGACCTCACGTGAATAACATATGAACACTATTTGCTTGTTTACTTATCTAAGACAAATGATGATTCTTATACCCACTAGCAACATTTTCAGATGATCACTGATTTATTATTATGGAGTGTGAATGAATGGAGCCGAGGTTGAGATTCAGATGCACTTTACTCAGTTTTTAAAATCTTTTCTTATCCTAATAATAATTATAGTCCATCTCACATTCTTATTAAATTTTTATCATTACTTAAGGCACAAATATACACATACACACACATCAGGGTGCTATTATTTTCTGTTACATGTTCATTGAAATATATGACTTTTTAAAGCATGTACATTTGATACCTTAGTAACATAAAAATTAAAGAAAACCTAGCAGTCTTACACTCAGGTAATAAAATTCTAGATCTCAGGAAGAAATAAGATTAAGGAATGATGGTTATTATTTTGGGGAAGGTTTTATTTATTCCATAAGGTATACTTATTTTGTTACCAGAGATAGCTACATTCCTAAAAACACCAGTTTTATAAAATATGAAATTTGCTTTTAATTCTTTAAATGTTCAGGGAGCATCCTGTGTATATGCTGAAGCTGTTTCCCACTTCCTCGAATATTTCAATAAATTTTTATTGACTGTCTCCTTTGTGGAAAGCACTCTGGAGAATACAAAGATGAACAGAACATAGCCCATATCCCCAAGATGCTTAAAGGATAGCAGATGAGATGGATTCATAAAACTAAGCTACAGGAGAGAGTGATATGTAATATGTTGTGGATAAGGAATCAGCTAATTGAAATGCCTACAGATGGCTAATGAAAATATAAATGTGTGACTTAAGCAGGCAAAAGGTGATAGGGAGGAGGGGAGCCTGTGGATGGATTTGGGGAGTCCCTGCACTACTTAAAGCCTTTCAAAGACATTTCTGTAAATACTGGGCCAGCCAAACAAAACATAACTAAAAATTGTTATATTAAGCTACAAAGCTACAAGAGGAGTGTGGGTGATTGTTCTCTTACAGTTTTATCTATATCTATATCCATATATATATCACACATACGAGTGTGTGATATATGTATGGATATAGATATAGATAAATAGGTGAACTATAATAGAAAGCAGTATATCTTAAGATATAAATAACTTGTACTTGAATTAATATTTATGGCATTGAGAAAAATGGCCATTATATGTGGGTTGTTAAATATTTTTATGATAGGATAGAAAATATAAACTCAACTCAACTATGACATCATATTTTTCTCTTTTACCAGTATAGTTATTTTATGAAAATGATTTATAACATTAAGAAGATAGATAATAAGGGCTTATTTATGGATTGAAAAATATACAGTGTGATAATTTGTGATGGTGACTTCACTTGTGATGTATAAGTTAAACCCTAGAGATATCCTTCACGTGTTCTACACATCAGTGCACGGCAATCCAAATCACTGACAAAATTTATAAAGTAACTGACATCGACAGTCTCCACTACTTAAAATACTTTAGGGATTTTACTGATGCTTATATGAAATGCTATCCCACATTTAAATATGTACAATATTTGCCACCATAACAACTGAAATACAACAAAATAAACTTGGAAATATTGTATTTCAATAATTTGCATAGTACTAAAATTGGAATTTCTCGAATATTTTATAGAAAACACATCAGTAATATATTTAAAAATTTTTTCAAATATCTTGTTTAAGACACTAAGTTGAGTAGTACATGATTAAAGTTTCAAGAACAATAATATAAAAATCTCAAAAACAAAATAATTCTTCTAAGAAGAAATTGGTGGTATTTTCTAATAAGCTGATTATTTTTAAAGCCTAAATAATATTCTAATATGGTCATCTTCAGGCAAATGAAAAGAAATATCCATTACATCAAAATATTGTTAACTTGCTCTTCTTGGAACAATTCATTCAGTATATGTTATTCCTTCAATGTGTGAAAGTATAGAATATATTTATATTGGTTTCTGTCCCCAGTCCCTGGCACGGAGGTTCTAAAACCATTATAATTTCCTAAGTAATAAGAGCATTAGGAGCATGTTTTATTCTAAATATTTGTTCTTTGACCCCGTTTCCAGACTCAAATCTCCTAAATTCCTTGGAATTTCCTGAGTGATAGCGATATCTTTTGTTCTAATGAGGTGACTCTTGTGGGATCCTGGATGGAGGTTGGTTACCAGATAGATCAAGTCATAATTAGAAACTTGGAATTTTCAGCCCCAACTTCCATTCTCCAGAGCCGGGAGAGGGGCTGAAAATGGAGTTTGTGATTTGTCATGCCCACATGATGAAGTCTCCATAAAAACCCCCGAAGTGTGGGGTTCAAAGAGCTTCCAGGTTAATGAACACATCCACATACAGGGAAGGTGATGCACCCCAACCAACTCCATGGGAACAGAAGCTCCTGTGCTTGAGATCCTCTCAGACCTTGCCCTGTGTATCTCTTCATATGGCTGTTCATCTATATGCTTCATCACATCCTTTATTATTTAATATTATATAATAAACTGATAAATGTAAGTGTTTCTCTGAGCTCTGTGAGCTGTTCTAGCAAATAACCGAATCCGAGCGGGAGGAGGTCATGGGAACTTCCGATTTTTAGCCAACTCAGACAGAATTTGTGGATAACCTGGGGACTACTACTTGCAATTGGCATCCGAAGTAGGGGGCAGTCTCATGGGACTGAGCCCTTAACCTGTGGGATCTGAGGCTATCTTCAGGCAGTGTCGGAATTGAGTTAAATTGTATGACACATAGCTGGTGTCACAAAAAGTTGCTTGGTGTGGGAAAAACTTGATATCAGAAAAGTTGTGAGTGTGGTAGTGGTATGAGAGTAAAGGAAAAACACATAGGACGACTGGATTTTTCCTACTCACAATGCATATACAATTGATGTTTCTCTCATTAATGCCCCTAAAAGAGTAAAATCAATTACTATGAAGAAAGTCAAGCAGTTAAAAAATTTGGGGAAAAAATGTGTAACAGTAATTTTTAGTTGACCTTGACACCTGAATGTGTAGATATGAAAGGATGCACAAAAAATGACGAAGTAGAATTTCTCACATTGCTCTGTTTTAATGTTCCCAAACCATCCTAGACGCCTTCCATGCCAATACAAAAATTATCTGTGCTACTCTTAAAGTATGGTTCCTGTAGTGATGAATAATTCTACTGTCAACCTGATGAAGCTGGCAACTGCACTTCCCAGAATCCCCTTCCCTGTATGGGTATGGGTTCTGATTTGGTCGAGAGAAATCTGCATAAGCTATGGAGGCAGAAGTGACACAGCAGTCCCTACTCTCCGAATGTTGTTGTGGTTAGATGTGGTGACAGATAGATGCAAAGGTACTACCAAGGTTCAGGTACTCCTTGTCTTTTCCACTCCATGGAAAAGATCTTCTCCCTGACTAATGGCCTGTTGTTCAACAACGGCCCCAGACCTCTCACTGGACCCTTAGCTACAGACACACAGAGGCAACAACTTCCCACTGACTCCTCCATTATGGTCCCTCTTTAGTGGTTAAACATGCTTGGCTTAGCTTGACTGGTTCATAAGTCCTCTGATATTCAATTGTTATAATCAATTTCTACTCCTGAATTCATAGTGGTTCTGCTTCCTTGACTGAACCCTACTGCAATATTATCCCATATAAACACTGTATTTCAGTGGTCCCTGACCATGCCTTTATGACTGTCCAGATCATCACTCATCACTCACGAATGTCTAATCCTTCCTGGTCACCAATTCAATAATTAGACTAGATATGGACAGGCTCATACAGTTTTGGTCATTTTTCCTTCAGAGTAATTTTCACCTTTGTGATTAGATAATTCTTTTATGTAAAACTCCCTCACTAAAGAATAAGGGGCTGCTGGAATTAGTTTTCTATTGCTGCTGTAACAAATGACCACAAATGTAGTGGCTTAAAAAATGCAAATCTATTATCTTATAGTTCTGTAGGTCAGAAGTCCAACAGAGGTCTCAGTGGGCAAGATCAAGGTGTTGGCAGGGCTGCTTTCCTTTCTGGAAGCTCTTGGGGAAAACCTATTTGTCTCCTTGACTTTTCCAGCTTCTAGAGGCTGCCTGCATCCTTGGCTCATCCTTGGCTCCCTTTCTCCATCTTCAAAACCAGCCACGTAGCATCTCTCTGACCATGCCTCTGTCATCACATCTTTTTCTCACCACAACCAGAAAAGGTTCTCCAATTTTAAGGACCCAAAGAATTGGATTGTATAATCCCTCCATCACAAGGCCCTTAATTTAATCACATCTGTAAAGTCACTTTTGCCATGTAAAGTATCATATTCATCTACTCTTAGAAATATGATGTAGATATATATTTGGGCAGCCTTTATTTCTGCCTATCACAACTGCATTGCAGAACACATTGACTTGCATCTACTAAGTGTACAATAATATTTAGTAGAGAAGTAAATTTTGATATAATTAATATATTGCTAGGGACTTATTATTACATTTTCTTTAGAGTAAGCAGTTCACTCAGTTCAGGTGTATCATTAACCATAATATCTAGGCTTTAAAAAGTTAGTGGTACTTTAAATGTTAAGTAACAGTTCCTGCATTAAGTTTTGGCCCTCTATACAGGACCTTATATTTATTCTTTTTAGTTTGTTTAATTTGGTTGTAAGTACTATATAGGATTTTGTTTACTAAATTGTCTGTTTTTTTTTTTTTTTTTTTTTGCATTATGTGGGCCTCTCACTGTTGTGGCCTCTCCCGTTGTGGAGCACAGGCTCCAGACGCACAGGCTCAGCTGCCATGGCTCACAGGCCCAGCCGTTCCGCGTGGTAAATATAGATAGATATATTATATATATATATATATATATATATATATATATATATAATATAGATAGTAATATATAGATTATAGATATATATAATATAGATAGTAAATATAGATAGTTGGTTGCCTATACTCAAGGCAATGAAAATGTCTTTAGCTTTTGGATATTACAAATGACAATTTAGGGCTTCCCTGGTGGCGCAGTGGTTGAGAGTATGCCTGCCAATGCAGGGGACATGGGTTCGTGCCCCGGTCCGGGAAGATCCCACATGCTGCGGAGCGGCTAGGCCCGTGAGCCATGGCTTCTGAGCCTGAGTGTCCGGAGCCTGTGCTCCGCAATGGGAGAGGCCACAACGGTGAGAGGCCCCCATACCGCAAAAAAAAAAAAAAAACCGGATTGCATTTCAATAGAACTAAGCTGCATACAAGATGCTCAATTTTCTTTCTATATTATAATCACTGAAAATTACCCATTCAATTAATTTTTTTAATCCTTAACTTCACACAAAACACTGTTCGTTTTATAACAGGGAAGACTACAATAAAAAAAATTCAGCCCCTCTCCTTTAGAATTTTATATTACTAAAATATAAGGGGAGTAAGTCAATAACTACATATGTTTAGGTCGATCAAACTATTCTGTATAATACTATAGTGGTGGATACACTGTATACTTGTTAAAACCATTGTAACGTACCACACCAAGAGTGAACCTTAATGTAAACTGTGGACTTTGGATGATAAGATGTCAATGAAGGTTTACCCTTTGTAACAAACGTAGCATTCTGGTTCAAGATATTGATAGTAGAGGAGGCTGTGCATGTGTAGGAGCAGGGGCTATATGGGAACTCTGTACTTTCTGCTCAAGTTTATGTAAACCTAAAACTGCTCTAAAAAAGTCTATAAAAATACATGTAACAAAATGTTATATAGGGGCTTCCCTGGTGGCACAGTGCTTGAGAGTCCGTTTGCCAATGCAAGGGACATGGGTTCATGCCCTGGTCCAGGAAGATCCCACATGCCGCGGAGTGGCTGGGCCCATGAGCCATGGCCGCTGAGCCTGCGCGTCCGGAGCCTGTGCTCCGCAACGGGAGAGGCCACAGCAGTGAGAGGCCCGCGTACCACAAAAAAAAAAAAAGTTATATAAATGCCACCAGCAAAATTCTATCAGGGTTTAGTCACTTTACGGGAGGAAGAGTTGGAAAGAGTTCATGATGGGTGGATAGGACTAACAGGAATTCTACTTAGAGGACACAGGATGAGCAAAATCTTGGCAGAGAGAAATCTGAAGGGCATTTGGGCAAAAACAAGGGTTCTTGATGCCGCTTCCCCTCCATCCTGCTGAGGTAATGGCCTGTGGAATATACAGACAAGGATTTATAGCCAAATGAGAACTAAAGCACACTTTATTAATCTGAGCACTCATCCTAACAACCCAGAAAATTCAGGTTTCCTATGAACTGTGTTGGAAAAAAAGAGGCCAGAGTGGAACTTGTTATTCCTCCCACTCTTTGCCCCCAATTGAGTTATCAACCCTTCTGGAGATGGAAAATATGGAGCAGGGGCTAATGCAAATAACTGTTTTTCTTCAATTAGGTATCCTTCCCTACAGTGGCAGGCAACCTGCTGAGTGCCAGGCTCTCCTTATTGTCCCCTCAACACCCGGCAAGTGATAGGAGGGACTTGTGCTGAACCTCTGCTCTCCTCTTGGATTCAGAAATGAAGACCAGGTCTTCCCAATATCAGATTCCTTTTCACCTTGCCTCCAATAATTCAGTATTTGATTTGGTGATAAATCTTACAGAAAAAAATAAATACTTGTTTTTTGTGCTCACTAATCTACTTTCAATATTGATACATGCTTGCCTAAACTCCTGATGTTACGATAATTTTTAGACTTCATCTTAATGAAAATTTCCATGTTATACACTAAAACAAACTTCCAATTTATCTTTTTGCCTTATGATCACTGTACTAGAGTAAATTACTATATTTTCTTAAGATGGCAAAACAACAGTAGCAACGAAAAAAACAGTGTTTTTCAATTTGGTTATTCTAGTTTCACAGACAAAAGTATTCTTAGAGAATTTTATAAGAAATAATGTATCTTAATAAAGACACTTTTTTAGGGTTAGAGCAAAAGTTATGGTATAAAAAAGCAGCCAGCTGGGACAGAGAAGTAGGGACTAGCATAGGTTTATGTTTTAAAGAAAAAGCCTACAGAGAGAGAACACACAATTGAATCAGGACAAGAACAGTTCTGAAATGAGGTATTAATGTGGAAGAAATGTTACTGTCTGGCTTTGGAAGAGCTGAATAGATCTGGCTGACTGAGAATATTCAAGAGCTATTTTAATAAGTTATCACCTACATGCACACTAATAAAAATGCCATTAAAAATTTGTTTTAGGTCCTTGTCTCCACAGTAAGCCACAATCACCCCCTGCCTCTGCAGGAGACCCTCCAACCCTAGCAGGTTTGCTTTTATTTCCACATTCAGCCTGTTGAGACAATGGTAGTCTGTACTTCATCTGAGAACAAAACTATCGATGGAGCTCTACCCACCACAAGACCCTCCCATCAGGAAACTTACACAAGCCTCTTAGATAGCCTCATCCACCAGAGGGCAGACAGCAGAAGCAAGAAGAACTACAATCCTGCAACCTGTGGAACAAAAACCACATTCACAGAAAGATAGACAAGATGAAAAGGCAGAGGGCTATGTACCAGATGAAGGAAGAAGATAAATCCCCAGAAAAACAACTAAATGAAGTGGAGATAGGCAACCTTCCAGAAAAAGAATTCAGAATAATGATAGTGAAGATGATCCGGGACCTCAGAAAAAGAATGGAGGCAAAGATCAAGAAGTTGCAAGAAATGTTTAACAAAGACCTAGAAGAATTAAAGAGCAAACAAACAGAGATGAACAATACAATAACTGAAATGAAAACTACACTAGAAGGAATCAATAGCAGAATAACTGAGGCAGAAGAATGGATAAGTGACCTGGAAGACAGAATGGTGAAATTCACTGCTGCGTAACAGAATAAAGAAAAAAGAATGAAAAGAAATGAAGACAGCTTAAGAGACCTCTGGGACAACATTAAACACAACAACATTTGCATTATAGGGGTCCCAGAAGGAGAAGAGAGAGAGAAAGGACCAGAGAAAATATTTGAAGAGATAACAGTCAAAACATCCCTAACATGGGAAAGGAAATAGCCACCCAATCCCAGTAAGTGCAAAGAGTCCCATACAGGATAAACCCAAGGAGAAACATGCCAAGACACATAGTAATGAAACTGGCAAAAAACAAAGACAAAGAAAAATTATTGAAAGCGGCAAGGGAAAAACGACAAATAACACAAAAGGGAACTCCCATAAGGTTAACAGTTGATTTTTCAGCAGAAACTCTACAAGCCAGAAGGGAGTGGCATGATATACTTAAAGCAATGAAAGGGAAGAACCTACAACCAAGATTACTCTACCTGGCAAGGATCTCATTAAGATTCGATGGAGAAATCAAAAGCTTTACAGACAAGCAAAAGCTGAGACAATTCAGCACCACAAAACCAGTTCTACAACGAATGCTAATGAAACTTCTCTAAGTGGGAAACACAAGAGAAGAAAAGGACCTACAAAAACAAACCCAAAACAATTACGAAAATGGTTACAGGAACATACGTATTGATAATTACCGTAAATGTGAATGGATTAAATGCTTCAACCAAGAGACACAGGCTTAACAAAAAATAAAAAAATGAAGAAAAAAGAAAAAGGAAAAGAAAAGACACAGGCTTGCTCAATGGATACAAAAACAAGATCCATCTATATGCTGTCTACAAGAGACCCACTTCAGACCTACTGACACATACAGACTGAAAGTAAAGGGATGGAAAAAGATAGTCCATGCAAATGGAAATCAAAAGAAAGCTGGAGTAGCAATACTCATATCAGATAAAATAGACTTAAAAATAAAGAATGTTACAAGATACAAGGAAAGACACTGCATAATAATCAAGGGATCAATCCAAGAAGAAGATATAACAATTATAAATATATATGCACCCAATATAGGAGCACCTCAATACATAAGGCAACTGCTAACAGCTATAAAAGAGGAAATTGACAGTAACACAGTAATAGTGGGGGACTTTAACACCTCACTTACACCAATGGACAGATCATCCAAAATGAAAATAAATACGGAAACAGGAGCTTTAAATGACACAATAGACCAGATAGATTTAATTGATATTTATAGGACATTCCATCCAAAAACAGCAGATTACACTTTCTTCTCAAGTGCGCACAGAACATTCTTCAGGATAGATCACATCTTGGGTCACAAATCCAGCCTCAGTAAATTTAAGAAAATGAAATCATATCAAGCATCTTTCTGACCACAACTCTATGAGATTAGAAATGAATTACAGGGATAAAACGTAAAAAACACAAACACATGGAGGCTAAACAATACGTTACTAAATAACCAAGAGATCACTGAAGAAATCAAAGAGGAAATCAAAAAATACCTAGAGACAAATGACAATGAAAATATGACAATCCAAAACCTATGGGATGCAGCAAAAGTGGTTCTAAGAGGGAAGTTAATAGCTATACAACCCTACCCCAAGAAACAAGAAAAATCTCAAATAAACAATCTAACCTTACACCTAAAGGAACTAGAGAAAGAAGAACAAACAAAACGCAAAGTTAGCAGAAGGAAAGAAATCATAAAGATCAGAGCAGAAATAAATGAAATAGAAACAAAGAAAACAATAGCAAAGATCTATAAAACTAAAAGCTGGTTCTTTGAGAAGATAAACAAAATTGATAAACCATTAGCCAGACTCATCAAGAAAAACAGGGAGAGGAGTCAAATCAATAAAATTAGAAATGAAAAAGGAGAGGTTACAACAGGCACCACAGAAATAGAAAGCATCCTAAGAGACTACTACAAACAACTCTACGCCAATAAAATGGACAACCTGGAAGAAATGGACAAATTCTTAGAAAGGTATAACCTTCCAAGACTGAAACAGGAAGAAACAGAAAATATGAACAGACCAATCACAAGTAATGAAATTGAAACTGTGATTAAAAATCTCCCAACAAACAAAAGTCCAGGACCAGATGGTGTCACAGGTGAATTCTAACAAACATTTAGGGAAGAGCTAACACCCATCCTTCTCAAACTCTTCCAAAAAATTGCAGAGGAAGGAACACTCCCAAACTTATTCTATGAGGCCACAATCACCTTGATACCAAAACCAAACAAAGATACTACAAAAAACCAAATTACAGACCAATATCGCTGATGAATACAGCTGCAAAAATCCTCAACAAACTACTAGTAAACAGAAGCCAACAACACATTAAAAGGATCATACATTATGATCAAGTGGGATTTATCCCAGGGACGCAAGGATTCTTCAATATATGCAAAT
Organism: Tursiops truncatus; assembly: GCF_011762595.2. NCBI lineage: Eukaryota > Metazoa > Chordata > Mammalia > Artiodactyla > Delphinidae > Tursiops > Tursiops truncatus. Next base: position 69,965,046 of record NC_047042.1, on the reverse strand, counting down.
CAATCAATGTGATACACCATATTAACAAATTGAGGGATAAAAACCATATGATCATCTCAATAGATGCAGAAAAAGCTTCTGACAAAATTCAACACCCATTTATGATAACAACTCTCCAGAAAGTAGTCATAGAGGGAACCTACCTCAACATAATAAAAGCCATATATGAGAAACTCAAAGCAAACATCATTCTGAATGGTGAAAAACTGAAAGCATTTCCTCTAAGATCAGAAACAAGACAAGGATGTCCACTCTCACCACTATTGTTCAATATAGTTTTGGAAGTCCTAGCCATAGCAATCAGAGAAGAAAAAGAAATAAAAGGAATACAAATTGGAAAAGAAGAAGTAAAACTGTCACTGTTTGCAGATGACATGCTACTATACATAGAGAATCCTAAAAATGCCACCAGAAAACTACTAGAACTAATCAATGAATTTGCTAAAGTTGCAGGATACAAAATTAATGCACAGAAATCTCTTGAATTCCTATACACTAATGATGAAAAATCTGAAAGAGAAATTAAGGAATCACTCCCATTTACCACTGCAACAAAAAGAATAAAATACCTAGGACTAAACCTACCGAGGGAGACAAAAGACCTGTATGCAGAAAATTATAAGACACTGATGAAAGAAATTAAAGATGATACCAACAGATGGAGAGATATACCATGTTCTTGGATAGGAAGAATCAATATTGTGAAAATGACTATACTACCCAAGCAATCTACAGATTCAATGCAGTCCCTATCAAATTACCAATGGCATTTTTTATGGAACTAGGACAAAAAATCTTAAAATTTGTATGGAGACACAAAAGGCCCCAAATAGCCAAAGCGGATTTGAGGGAATAATATATTACAAATCTACAGTCATCAAGACAATATGGTATTGGCACAAAAACAGAAACACAGATCAATGGAACAAATAGAAAGCCCAGAGATAAACCCACGCACCTATGGTCAACTAATCTATGACAAAGGAGGCAAGAATATACAATGGAGAAAAGACAGTCTCTTCAATAAGTGGTTCTGGGAAAACTGGACAGCTACATGTAAAAGAATGAAATTAGAACACTCTCTAAAACCATGCATAAAAATAAACTCAAAATGGATCAAAGACCTAAATGTAAGGCCGGACACTATAAAACTCTTAGAGAAAAACATAGGAAGAACACTCTTTGACATGAATCACAGCAAGATCTTTTTTGATCCACCTCCTAGAGTAATGGAAATAAAAACAAAAATAAACAAATGAGACCTAATGAAACTTCAAAGCTTTTGCACAGCAAAGGAAACTATTAACAAGACAAAAAGACAACCCTCAGAATGGGAGAAAATATTTGCAAACGAATCAACGGACAAAGGATTAATCTCCAAAATACATAAAGAGCTCATGCAGCTCAATATTAAAGAAACAAACAACGCAGTCCAAAAATGGGCAGAAGACCTAAATAGACATTTCTCCAAAGAAGACATACAGATAGCCAAGAGGCACATGAAAAGCTGCTCAACATCACTAATTATTAGAGTAATGCAAATCAAAACTACAATGAGGTATCGCCTCACAGCAGTTAAAATGGGCATCATCAGAAAATCTACAAACTACAAATGCTGGAAAGGGTGTGGAGAAAAGGGAACCCTCTTGCACTGTTGGTGGGAATGTTAATTGATATAGCTACTATGGAGAACAGTATGGAGGTTCCTTAAAAAACTAAAACTAGAATTACCATATGACCCAGCAATCCCACTACTGGGCATATACACAGAGAAAACCATAATTCAAAAAGATACGTGCACCCCAATGTTCATTGCAGCACTATTTACAATATCCAGGTCATGGAAGCAACCTAAATGCCCATCGACGGACGAAGGATAAAGAAGATGTGGTACATATATACAATGGAATATTACTCAGCCATAAAAAGGAATGAAATTGAGTCATTTGTTTAGACGTGGATGGATATAGAGACTGTCACACAGAGTGAAGTCAGAAAGAGAAAAACAAATATCATGTATTAACGCATGTATGTGGAACCTAGAAAATGGTACAGATGAACCGGTTTGCAGGGCAGAAGTTGAGACACAGATGTAGAGAACAAACGTATGGACACCAAGGGGGCAAAGCCGTGGTGGGGTGGGCACAGTGCTGTGCTGAATTGGGCGATTGGGATTGACATGTATACACTGATGTGTATAAAATTGATGACTAATAAGAACCTATAAAAAAAATAAATAAAACCATCGATGGTAAAGGAGAAAAAAAGTTCATTAAGTTTCTTATCAAAGAAATGGAGATGATTAATTTAAAAAATTTCTGTAGTTGTATTTTATTTTAAGTAAACTAATGTAATGTTATGTACCTTTGGTTTCCCAAATATTTGCAAAATCACCTTTTATAAAAATATATACACTGTATTTCTGAAGTATTTATAGTTTTTCACTTGGATGAAAAATATCTGCAATTAATAAATACTTTAATATTGAATGTTTTTAAAAAAGCATTATGGAAATGGGATGGCAATAATAAAAATGTTTATTTTCTCAATTTTGGATTATTTTTATAAATATGTATTTATATAAATCCTTTTATGTCCTTTTTTCATACTGTACCTTATTTTTGAAGTTATGATTTTTGTAATATATACCATAAAATGACTCCTCTAAACTTCATAAGTTAGAGGTCACAAAAATTCCTGGATTTATCTCTGTAAGTAGAGTCACTAAAAATGACTGATGGGAAATTAAAACAATGGCATTTGTTAGAAAAACTCAAATGCCCATAATTACAAAATGTGCTTTATGAGGTATATTCTGCATACAAAGAGCAAAGGTGTTCTAAGTCTGATGAACAACAAAGTCTGTGTTATGTGAATAAATGGCAAAAAAGGAGAGGAATTACATGATGCCTGTGTTGCTTGTCTTCTGTGTGAGGAGTATTTTCAGAGATTGAACTAGGTGTATACTGGTCCCTTAACCCTGATGCATCACATCCTAGAACCCTGAGGGTAACTACAGATGAGTTATTGAAGCTGCTTACAGAATGGTTCACTAAAAACAAAGACAATAAAATAAGGATTTTAATTCAAAAAACAATTGTTTTACTGTGAGAGCCAGAAGCTAGGACATATGGTTCATCATACCCCAAGCTCCTTTGTCCTATTCCCCCAAATCTGTCTAATCAAGCACCTAGGCTCCTATGTAGCCTGCAAGAAATTGGGATAATCATCCTTCACTTTTCTGTACAGACAATATGAATATTTCAAACAGAATCAATTTAATTTTTAAGTAGGCAAATGCATTCATTAAAAAACAATACACATTTGAACCATACAGATGAACAATTAAACATGTAAAATATTAAACCAAAAAGGCTGTTTTAAAAGGATACAAGTAAATGTTGGTGAGGATGTGGAGAGAAGGGAACGCTCCAACACTGTTGGTGGGAATGTAATTTGGTGCAGACACTGTGTAAAACTGTATGGAGGTTCCTCAAAAAACTAAAAATAGAAATACCATATGACCCAGAAATGCCACTTCTGGGTATATAATTGAAAAAAAAAACAAAAACACAAATTCGAAAAAAGACATGCACCCCAATGTCCACAGCAGCGTTATTTAGAATTGCCAAGGTATGGAAGCAATGTAAGTGTCCATCAACAGATGAGTGGATAAAGAGATGGCATACACACACACACACACACACACACACACACACACACAATGGAATACTACTCAGACATAAAAAAGAATGAAATTTTGTCATTTTGCACAACATGGATGGACTTGGAGGACATTATGCTAAGTGAGATAAGTCAGACAGAGAAAGATAAATACTGTATTATATCACTTGCATGTGAAATCTAAAAAATAAAACAAACTAGTGAATAAAACAAAAAAGCAGCAGACTAATAGATGTAGAGAACAAACTAGTGGCTACCAGTGAGAAGAGGGAAGGAGGGAGGGGCAATATAGGGGTAGAGGATTTAAAAAAAGGATTATTATAGGATTATATGAAATCATATTTGTGAAACTTTTGAAAATTGTAAAGCTCTAGAGAATTTAAATAACCTTTCATTCAATTGAAAAAAAAGCCTGTTTAAAATTCATAAGCACATACAGATTAAACAAGATGACACTAGTTCAAAGTGTTTACTAAAACACAGTGCAGATACAGAGATCACTGAAGGTCCTTTAACTAAATCCTGTAGGCATACAATTCCCAAATCAAGTAGTTTACCCATCTCCATGTGTCCTTTGATGCTAGAGTATATGGAATGGAGGAATGATACACAAGAGACATGGAGAGAGGGTAGCTGCTTAAAGGATGGAAGTCAGGAGAAATCAGTACCAAATAAAGACACTACAGGAACATCCCATCGTAGGGAATAAAGGCTGTCTTCACTAATAATTCCTAGAAGGTTTTAAAGGAATACCCTTCTTAATACTTAGCTCCATACTTTTACAAAGATCAGCTGTAGAATAAGTTTGATTGGTGATATAAACATTACCCAAAGCATCTGGCTTGCTGCAATTTCTGCAACTGAGCTGCATATATTGATAAATGTCTTCAAATACACACACACACACACACACACACACACACACACACATCCTCCTTTACAGCTCTTGACACATTTGCCCTTTTCCACAAGGAATCCAGAATAGAGAAGGCAAGAAAGCAAGTTTGGGGTTGTGCAACACTAAAACTAACACTAGGTGGAACAGTACATTCAGAGTGGGTGTGGAGAAAAGAGATCAGTTTTGAAAATAATTTTACAATAATTGAGCTGGATGTGAAATTCGGTTTGGTGCAGGAACAGTCTCGACTGAGGAAACACTGTACTATGAAGTTTACTTTCAGGAGTCATTGCCCTGTATCTGCTTCATCTGTACTTTCAGGGACCTGGAGTAGCTATGTTCCCCAGAAGTTTCCATCTGGGATCCCTTTCTTTTCCTACTCATCTGTCATCTCCTTATCTTCCTTCTAATTTCATTCTTCTAATCTGGAAACGCCTTTCCATCTCCTTGCATCACTCTAGGTATTTGACCATCTCAAAATTGAGGACATTGAACGTGAAAGAGTATAGGAGTCAGAAGTTCAGCAATTCATTCTATTCTCCACTAAGACTAATAATGGTGTCTTTATTTTCTCTCCAAATTGTTTTCCCTTGGTGTAAAAGTAACATGTTTATGGATTAAAAAAACAACACGTCATATACATCATGTTTTATATCCTGCAATTTTTTCAGTAATTTATAATGGCTGTCTGGCTTTGCATTATAGTCATGTATTATAATTCAGATCATAATGCTTTAAAATCTTACAGTTGTAACATTATAAAAACATCTCCAAGTTTGGAGTGCAATACTTACTTATCTATACTTCACACTAGAAGATAATCAGAAACAATTACCTTATTTTTTCCAGAGAAAGGAGCTTACCCATCCAATGATAGCCATAATACTATTATAAGGGTGCACTGGAGTACTACTGGGGTTAGCACAATGTTAGAGGGCATTCCTTGGCGTCAGAGCAAGATAATGAAGTGCACCAACAGAGCCTTTACACCAGTCCAGCATTTTCTAAACTTGGTTCTCCAAGTCTCAAGTGTCACAAGAACATAGCAGTGGGATGGCTGGGAAATATTTCCAAGAGCTTAAGAAAAAATATACATTTGCCTACGTAAAGTCAATATGAGCTAAGCACTAATATTTTTGGCTTTGCTAATGCTATGTTGATTAACTCATGCTGTTTAGAATTTCTTATTGGCATTTATATGTAATTAACTAATAAAATATATTTTGCAAAAAATTGTTTAATTAAATAGTTTGAGGTAGACACAAAACTTTCAAGTATCATAAAGCCCATTCTGACAAAGTAACCAAAAGGTTCTTGATAATGAAAAGAAATGATTAAGATTCACTAACTTAGGAAGATTTCTAAAACAAATACTCATAGGTTTTGGCTGAGCCTTTAAATATATTCCTTTGTGAAAACCTGGTTTAGACATTCTCTTGGACCTCTTGCAGAAGGAGTGACAATGCATTTAGACACTTGGTGTAGGAGAGAGAGCATGAGGACTGGTACTCAAGAAAATGGATGTGGAAAATAAAAGCCCAACAAGTTTGTTTGGAATAAAAATAAAGTATTAGTCAAGTTCCGGTGGACATGTTCATATTGTGTTTGAAATTCAAATGATTTCAGGGCAGAGAATGTTATGCCCTTGAAAGAACAGAAGTAACCAATAAGATAAAAACATAAAGGATAAATGCTATTGTGGAAAAAGCATCTGGTTGGATTATACTCTAGGCTCTGAAATTGGGGTGACTGGGAATTTAATTCTATCTACCACTTACCAATGACATGGTTTTGAGATAGTTATTGAATCACTTTGTTCTAAATATCCCCATTTATAAAATGTAGATAATAATATCTAATTCATAGGGTTCTGCTGAATTTTAAGTGTGTGCTTGTATATATTAAGTACTCAAAAAAAAAGAGTTGTTACTATTATTTTTTTTCTGGGTGACCTTGGACAAGGCATTTAAATTTATTTATTTTCTAAATGCAAAACTAGGGGCTTTGACTAAATGATCTATATCTATAACTCCTTGGACATGATCACTGAGATACTTTTAGAGTGCTTATGGTTTTAAAATACTTAATAAATGAGAGCACACTAAAATTTAAATCCAACAGGGACTGAGTTTACATGACTAACTCATTTCTCATTGGCCTGAGATTTGCCTTTTCCTCACTAGTGTTGTGTTTTTACACCTTGAACTCCATGATTACCAAGTTTTTCACAGGTGAGTTATTTGTATCATTCTTCTGATTTCAAAATGTCAATCTTGGACAGTCAGTCTTTCCCACCTTGCCCTTCCAAAATGGCCCCATGTTTATGTATATAACTATATAAAAGTATATTTTTTAAATAGGGACCCTGAAACCTTGGATGAAAGAGAGTTGTTAAATAAAGGTGGGTAATTGCTAGGTCAAACTTATCTAGTTCCTAGGTAGAGACTGTGATAAACTCAGTTGGTTAATGCTAGCACAGCCTGAGAGGGGAATGATTCCTCTTCTCCAGATGGAATAAAAAAACAATTCAGTAGTGAGTCAGTGGTGTTATCTCTCTTTAAAACGACGAGCATCTATTTTCCTGTTCCATGACCTGAAAGTGTTTTTATGGCATTCAGCCAGGAGAGACTCTAACAAGCCATGGATTCATACACAGAATAGTCACCAATCCTTCTTTTGCTGTCTTGAATGTTAGGTTCCCAATTCTCTCCAGCAGAATAAAAGGTGAAATGAATTGCCAGGTTTAAAATTTAATACCTAGCTCCCATGCAGAATAATTATGGCTGTGCTGGACACCTTGATAGAGTGATAATGAGTAGCCCAATCTACAATGTGTAATGGATCAACTAAAATTTTTATTGGATTCTTTCAGCAGACTTGGCTCCTACGTAGCTGTGAACTAGGAAAGGCATTAAGCACCAAAACCTGAATACTAAGCCTCAGCACACTTCTCCCCAAAATACACACACACACACACAAACACACACACACACAATTTTTAAAAAACAGAACAAGTTATGATTTTGTTGAGAAACATAAGCAAACTTAAATACATAAAATAATTTATGGAAATGTAGACTAGGAGAGCTTAAACAGAGGCTTTCCATGTAAAAGAGAAAAGAAGCAATAAATAACTAAATAGTATTTTGAAATCTGCTGCATACTACACTCTGAAGCCAGACCCTCTTCTGCTTAAAATCCTTCAGTGGCTTTCTGGCACCACAAGAATATTTAGTTCCTTTAACAAGGCATGATTTCTCATCTTGTGTGAGTATAAGTATATGTAGTACTTATAATGTACCAAGTAACGTGATAAGTACTGGGACTGCAATGGTGAATAGATACACAACCTGCTTTTTTAGATTTTAATCTACTGGGAGTGTTAGACATTAATCAAATAGTTAAACAAAGGAATGTGAAAGTACATATGTAGTCAGTTCTTTAAAAGAAAGATACTTGGTACATTTAACATGGAGCATTTAACGTAGTCTAGAGTTTTCAGGTAGAAGAAAAAGCAAAGACAAAAGTCCTGTAGCAGGAAGAAACAGCATACATTTGAAGAACTGCAGAAGTATACTGAAATAAAGAGATGAGGAACGTAAAGAAGAGATATAGGTAGGTGCTAAGAGAGGTAGGTAGACAGCAGATCTTGAGAAACCCATGGGTTATGTTTTGGTATTTATCTTTCTTTTTTCTTTTTTTTTTTTTTTTGCGGTACGCGGGCCTCTCACTGTTGTGGCCTCTCCCATTATGGAGCACAGGCTCCGGACACGCAGGCTCAGCGGCCATGGTTCATGGGCCCAGCCGCTCCATGGCATGTGGGATCTTCCCGGGCCAGGGCATGAACCCGCGTCCCCTGCAGAGGCAGGCGGATTCTCAACCACTGCACCACCAGGGAAGCCCAGTATTTATCTTAATAGTACCGGGAAACTGTTTGTTGATGTGTTTTAAGCAAGGGATTCCTCTGATCAGTTTGGTATCCTAAAGCAAGAGTTGGCAAATACGTCCCTGTGGTCTAATCTGCCTGTTTTGTAAATAAAGTTTTATGGGAAGGCAGCCATACCCATTTATTTACACATTCTCTATGGATGCTTCTGACCTATAATGAATGACAGAGTTGGCTAGTTGCAACAGAGACATAGCCCGCAAAGCTAAACATATTTACCATCTGCCCCTTTACAGAAAAACTTCGCCAACCCTCATTCTAAAATATTACTGTGGCTTCTGGGTATAGAATGTACTTGAGGGAGCAAGAATGGATATGAAAAGATCAGTTTAAAGAATGTTGTTTTTAGTAGTACAGGCCAGAGATGGAAGCTTAAATTAAGTGGTGCTGATGTCAGAGATACAGAGCTACTGATGAATTTGAGAGAGATTTAAGAAGCTGGACATAAATTAATGATTTATTGGATATGGTTCATGAAGCAGAGGAAAGTTTTAAGGATAAATTTTATGTTTATGTCTTGTACTGCTAGATGGATGGTAGTGTCATTTACTAGGAGTGTACCAGATTTAGGAGAACAATAGTAAGTTTAGTTTTGAACCTGTTGGGTTTGAGTTGTCTTTGAAACATCCAAGAAAAGATACAAAGTTCTCAGCTGGGATTAGAGCTCAGATAAGAAGTCTCAGGTAGAGATAGAAGTCTGTGACTATAGGTGAATAGGAGCCATAGGTGTGGATAAGATTGCCTAGAAAAATATCATTGCCCAGGAGGAGAAATTTAGTGTAAGCCTTGAGGAGCACCAACGTTTCTGAGCTAGGTAGAATGGGATGCCCTACAAAGAGAAACAGAAAGAGAATGTATTAAAGAAATATAGAAAGAAAAAGCCTGCTTTCAGAGAAATTTAGCGAAAAGAATGTTTTAAGAAATGCAGAGTCATCAACAGTGGGTGAGCACTGAGCAAAAAGTTCATTGAAAGTAAGACAACAGAAATCATTGGTGGCCGAAGGGAGACCTGCTAAATGCAGTGATGGCAGCTGAAGCAAGACAGGTAAGATCAGAAGTAGAAATTGCAGATGTATAGACAGGTTGTATAGGCAATTTTTTAAATAGTTGTCTATGAAAAGGTAGAGACATTATTTGATAGCTCCATCCCACTGAGGCTAACTGGTAGACTTAGACATCACTTTTCCTGCAAAGATTTCTCCGACACTCCATCTTCAGCCTTGAGACTATATTAAAGTCTTCTTACATAAATTCTCACATTACTCTCATTGTAGCACATATTACCCTCTTGTGCCACTGGTGGTCTCCTCCTATTTAACTGTAACCCATTTGAGCAGTAGAGTCTTTTTTACAATTGTACCCTCAGCACTTAGTTCTCAACAAGTATCTGTTAATTTTAAAAGCAGAATAACAAATAATGTAACCGCCTTCTTAGAATTATATGATTATACATGTCTGTATATGCAGACACATATGTGTGTATGTGTAAGTGTGTATACACAACATTCATACACTGATTTTGAATTAAACTGAAATAAGCTTCTGTGTTACAGGGTTGTAAATAGCCTAAAATTTTTTTATGTCTTAACCCAAACTTTATTAAAGAAACTGTCTTTTTATTGATGCTATAACTTAAAGCTTCTAAAATTAACTGAATTTTAAATACTTAAAATTTAAAATACTTAATAACTTACTATTAGATGATGATCACATTTAATTATTAATCCTATGTAAAGTATTATCTTTCCCAGTGGAATTAGTTACTAAAAACAGAACTATCTGTTAAGTGTGCTTTTATAAGACTATACATTTTTCCCAAATGTGAATATATAAAATAATAATGAACATGCATTCTTCAGACTTTATAAGCTGAAGTCAAGTATATGAAAGAGTATAAGAAAAGTATTTCAAGAAAATCTAGGAGTAACAACATAGAAAGCAGAATAATTTAGTGAAATTTTACAAATTACCAACCAAGTAATAGTGTAGAGGCTGTTATTCTTATGTTATTTTTGAAGGTAAGGTGTTTTATATCAGAGAATAACATTGTTTTTTACTGTAGGAAATACACTTCCTCACCTATTAGAAGAATGGAAATCATTGACCCATCAGCTGTCACTTCAGATCTGAGGCAATACAGTAGGCTCCCAGGCAACTGCTGGAAATATCTAATAAATACCTTTTCAGGAGGATGTGGCCTGATGCACATACAATGCAGTGGTATGGCTGCTAACTCAATTTAGGAGTGAATTAGTATTACTCCCACCACAGAACAGCACTAGAGAACAGAACAGCTAGAGAAGCACCTATATCTTTCCTTGCCACAGCTCAGCACTCGTAATTGCCTTGGACTTTCTTTTTTAAAATCTTTTCAAATACTTCATTTCTATTAAAGACTTTATTATTTTTTTCAGAGCAGCTTTAGGTTTACAACAAAATTGAGAGGATTTCCTTATTATTAGATGTAGATTGTGAATTTTGGCAGAAATAGCAATATCCGGTTTTGTATTCTTCTCAGTGCAACTTATGAGGTACAAGCTGTTGATTCGTCACAATATTATTGATTTTAACTTTGATCAGATGGTGCATACCAGGTGTACATACAGTAAAGCTACTGTTATCTGATTTGTAATTAATAACTTACTTGTGGGAGATATTTTGACATGATATAATTATCCTATTCTTCATCAAACTTTCCTCCACTTCTATTGATGATTTTCTAGCTCCATCATTCCTTGGTCATTCAGTAGTATGTTTTCTAATACAAATAGGGGTTTTTACTTCTCCTTGTTTATTTATATCAGTATATATTCACGGATTTCTACTTTACTCACTATAGTTCATTAATCTCATTGTTTATTTTAATGTACAAATGTCCCAGATTTGAGAAGCTGCAGCCCCTTCAAACTGTGTCCTCTATTTTTTTTGACATATCTCCCTTATACTTTATTTCCTCACGTTCTGTCACAATAATTTCCAGATACATTTTGAAACTTCCTTGTCCCTAGCCTTGGAATCAGCTACTTCCCCAAGGGGTCTTGACTCCTTTTAGTGAAGAAGAATATTTAGAAATCAAGGTCTGGGCACTTAGTGTGGTCCTTTTGATTGATGTGTGTAGGAAATACACACATAAATTCACTGTAACACATACTCAAACAGGCATTCATACATATGTAATTTCTGTCTTTCTAGCTAGCTAGCTAGCTACCTATCTATCTACCTACCTACCTACCATCTATCTGGGCATGTGTTTCTACTGATACCTTCATTTCTAATCCAACATCATAGCATATGATTCCTCAACGTTTTCTTATTTGTAACTCAGTGGTTTTATCAATTTACCATACCACTAGAATATTTCAGAGTTCCAGTTGCTCTACATCCTTAGCAATATTTGATGTTGCCATTTTCTTCTGATTTTAGCCATTCCAGTGGTTAAATAGGGGTCTTACGTGGTTTAATTGGCATTTCCCAATGACTAATAATGTTGAGACCTTTTCATATCCTTGTTGGATGTTTACATGCTACCTTTATGAAATGCCTATTCATGTTTTTCACCATTTTTATTCAGTTGTTTGTCTTTTTATTATAGTGTTGTATGAGTCCATTATATATTCTATAAACTGTATAGAATTCTTTGTCAGATGTGTCATGAATATTTTCTTACAGCCTGTGGATGACTCTTCCAATTTCTTAGTAGTATCTTTTGATGAGTAAAAGTTCTTTTTAAACATTTTTGATGAAGTCTAATTTGTCTATCTTTTAACATTAACCTTGAATGTTATTGTTTTTTGTGTCCTATTCAAGAAATTTTTGCCTACCTCCCCACCTCATTTAAACAGATATTTCCCTTTTTTCTTAAGTTTTTGTGTTTAGATTTATGATCCGTTTCAAATTAACTTTTTGTATATGAGATAGACATCAAAGTTTTTTTTTCTTTCCCATGTGCATCTCCAGTTGTTCCAGAACCATTTGTTGAAGAGATTTTCCTTTTCTCCATTGAATTGCTATGAATCTTTATTTCAAATCAATTGACTATGTATGTATGAATCTACTTCTGAACACTATCCTTGTGTGAACACTACACTGTCTTGACAACTTTATTATAAAGGTTGAAGTAAGTTTAGTCAATTCCTCCAATTGTGTTATTCTTTTCCAAGATTGTTTGGCTATTCCATATCTATCACATTTCCATAAGAATTTTAGGATCATCTGGTTAATTTCTACTTGAAAAAAAAGAAATGCTGATGGAATTTACATTACCTGTTACCTTTCATTTTCTAACAAGATAAACCACAAAAAGTAAAATGAGGACAAATTTTATGTTCATCTAAATTTAGGAAAAACTTTCTTCAATTAGTCCTGAAACCTTTGAATGAAGTCTTCTTTAAGCTTTTCAAATTTATACACTGATAGGAATATATATTGGCTGGAAAAGTGAAGGTAGCATGGAATTTCTAAATTTCGTTAACAGCTATCGTAACTTATATGATTCCTTAATATAATTTCAGATATAGAGTACTTTCTGCTACGAATGCTTCCAAATTGCATTGTGAGTTTAGAGAAAATGTGTTTGAAAAGTATTTACAAAATTGTTTTTATGAAATAATTTTTCAATAGAATTAATATTGAGATGCCATATTAAGAATTCACTCTTTGGAATTTCTTAAGAAGCTAATCCAATAAATAAAACAGAAAAGTAGCTAAGAAAGGTAGCATTCTCATATAAATAATCTTGCAATCTCAGTAATTTTTTTGGTTAATATCTAATTCTCAAACCATATGAAAAGCGAGACAAACTACAAACAAAAACTTAATACCAGATGCTAATTAGTACTTAGCAAGTTTATAAAAGAACAACCTATGGTGTGTTTCACTTGGCATGATCTTTTGTCAAAACCATCCTTATACTACTAGGGAAAGTGTCTCTTTAAACGAGGGCCTGAAAACTCAGACCAACACTTCGAAGAGATAGGAATGCTATCACTACAACTATTCATGGTAGCTTTAATCCTAATCCTAACCAGATATTGCCTTCTCTTCCATCTTGTTACTGTACTGGTAGTTCCAGGATCATAACATCACAGGGATGGAACAATGAAGACCTAAAAGTCTGAAAGCTTGTCTTCAAATGCTGTCTTCAATGACCTCTGCACAATAAACTGTTGGAGCCATAGAGAAAATGAGAAAATTCGAAAAATGTGGTAAGTGCTTCACAAAGTTAAATTTATTCATCTTTTTATTCTATGCCCTTCTTGCTTTTATATTACAACATCTACATTATAAAATTATAATGAAAATTTCAAAACACACACACTTATTGGTAAAATAAAAAATTGGTTGTAGGTCACTAAATTCAGGAGAGGAAAGCTCTGAAACTTCTTATTTTAAGACAGTCTTTCTCTTTCTTGGATGAATGCTAGAATGATGTATCATAAGACTATGATTACTAACACAGGGAATGCAGCTTTCAAAGAAACTACACTACAGCCTTGTCAAAGTAGAACAGTAGAAGTCAATTTCAGTCGTTCTAAGAAACAACTCAGCCTGAGGTCAGTGTTCTAAGAAAAAGTGGTTTTGAAACTAGACAGAGAAATAAGCTGGAATCTGGGTGATAATGAAGTAAAGCCAATAATCTAGAAATTGTAGAAACTGACAGGAGAGAGACAGACAGAGAAACAGAGAGAGAGAGAGGCTGGGGAGAGAGGGGTGGGATTATAAATCAAATTTCTTCCACTATTCTGCCTTCCAAGCAGCAACATTTTCTTGACAGAAAATTGTTTTCTTTAGTAAAGTATTTTGAATTTTTGAAAGGTGATGACAACTTATCTCTGCTTACGGAAGGAAAGAAAACTTGGAAGAAGAGAAGATGGGGAGCAGCATGAGAAGTGGAGAAGGTATGGAGGTATGAAGAGTAAGGACTTGAGCAACATGATGGCAGATAGGTATCCACTGAAAATTATATGACAGCTACGATAGTCAAACAATTTTCAAAAAACAAGTTCTATTTTAAGTAGATTAGATTGTGGTTGTATTAAACAACTACCCTCTTTTACCTCAAATCTTCAGTTTGAGGAAAGATGACTTCAAGGCTAAGGTGCCATAGGCAGAGGGGAAAAAGGACTAAGATTTTTGTCTGCTGTGTGAAAAAGACCTTTGATTAACTCTCTAGCTCTGTTTCCCCTAGTAATCAAAAAGGAATAAAATGTCAACCACACAACACTGATTATGATGGAAATGACCCATGCTTGGTGAATTGTATCTAAAAGGAAGAAACTCTAAATGAACTATATAATATCTGATAGGAAGCCATAATGAGAGATATGCACTTGGAAGGCTCCCTGTCAACATGGTGACAGTCTCTCTTTCCTCTGGAACATCTTCATGAGGAACACCTTTTTTTCTCAGTTGGTTGGGGAAGCTAACTTCCTCTGACAGGTACTTTCATGTGACTTTAAATCTTAGGGTTTCTAGGGATTAGAGAAGTCATTCTAAGTGCTGAACATGATTATAGGAGGAGTCATTTAAATGGAGCACAGACTCAAAGTCATAGGCCTGCAAACATAAATTTAATAGGAGAGATCCCATGCTTGCTTGCAGGGGTCATTCTAATTTTTAATTAGACTAGTGGTAAAGTTCTAGGCCATCTTAACCTAGTAGATTGCTGAATCTTAGTCAAGGAGTCTTTTTCAGAGTTTGATTCATTTGCTCTACTTATTCAGAGGACTGAAGCTTATAGGCATCTGCAAACATTTGCATAGTTCCTAGGCAACGGTAGAAATAAAATGATCTTTTCTATCCTAGTCAATGTACGCTTGTATCCCCAAAATGGGAATTATACATATTAAGAGAGCTTTTACCACTGCCTGAGCACCAACTTTTGAAGAAGGAAAGACTTCAGGCCATCCAGACATCATACACACCAGAAGTAGACAAAAGTCTCTTACTTTTCCCTAGGCATGAATTCTATAAAAGTCAACTGCTACCTGGTTCCTAGCAAAGTTGGCTGGGGCTTCCTGCACCCACATTGGGAAATAGTACATTTTAAAAAATATGTTTTGAATTATTTCACCTTTTTGGCAGGCATAGTAAGAGTCTAGGACCTCTAATATCCTTCTTTTACTTAGATAATTTTGTTGATATCACAATAACACTAACCAAGCAAATCAGACTATGGTATAGGAATTATTTTGTTAGGTAATTCCCATGGTTCCCAAATTTCTTCTAGCCCCTTTTATAATCAAGAATATATTTATTGGTAGTATATATATTATGTATTTATTTCAAATCAAGAACCAAGACTTGCAGTTCTAGTAACTGCTATGAACTTGCCTGCTTGCGCAGACACAATTTCAGACAAAACATAAGCTTCCAGAGTTTTAAAATAAATCACTACAGAATAGAGAGCCTTAAGTTGGCCATTTTATCTCAAGTATATAACCCATCAGTAAATATTAGCAAGTATTCAATATAAACTGGAATATCAGTTACTTCAGGTTGGATTTTTTAAATTTTGTTATCCTCAAAGCTGGGGGAGAGGGACTTCCCTGGTGGCTCAGTGGTTAAGAATCCTACCAATGCAGGGGACACGGGTTCGAGCCCTGGTCCAGGAAGATCCCACATGCTGCGGAGCAACTAAGCCTGGGCGCAACAACTACTGAGCCTGCGCTCTAGAGCCCGTGCACCACAACTACTGAGCCCGTGAGCTGCAACTTCTGAAGCCCATGTGCCTAGAGCCCATGCTCTGCAACAAGAGAAGCCACTGCAGTAAGAAGCCTGCACACCACAATGAAGAGCAGCCCCTGCTTGCCGTAACTAGAGAAAGCCTGCTTGCAGCAACGAAGACCCAATGCAGCCAAAAATAAATAAATAAAATAAATTAAAAAAATAAAAAGCTGGGGGAGAGACCACAGACAATTTCAGTTGTTCAAAATCTTATTCAGATACTAAGGATCAAACCAGAAGATCAGGGGAATTATCATGTAATTGCTCCGTCGGAGGTTTGGTTCATTTGCAAAAGCTAGAATAGTCTGTCTATAATGCTATGATGTTTTACTAGTCCCAAAAATTGTCTAAATCTTTTTTCATAGTAGGCCATTTTGTCCACAAAATGGGCTGATTTCCAGATTGTAACACTGTCGACTACAGCTGACAACAGATGCCCTAAATATTTTACCTCAGATATATTACTTGTGCCAATAATAATAATGGCACAAAAGTGCCATTTGTCTATTGAGGTCTTATACATCTATAAAGCAAAGAAAATTTCAACAAAGCCAAAGTATTAATTTTGCATTGTTCTTTAGTTTCAGAGGCTACCAGCAAAGCATCTACTTTTGAATAGTTATAGATTCCTCTGGTAGGATAAATTCCTCAAAGTTTTCCTATAAATGACTTGAGAAAATGGTAGTCTCAAAACTCGTGAGGAATTTTTTTACCATAGTTATTGGGGTCCTTCATAAGTAAAATCAAATAAAAACAGATCGGTCTGCAAGAGGGAGAGAAAAAGAAGTAGAATACAGATCAATCACAGAAAAGACTGCAAACAATGGTATCAAAATCAGAATAGTTGCAGGGTTAGAAACTACAGGGGTTAATGAGACAACAAATCTATTTCTTTGAGATCTCATACAAATCTATATAGTGGTCAACCATCATTGTCAAATTTACCTTCCTTTTTATTGGAAATATGGGACTATTACAGAGTGAATGCCCCTTTTGAAAATTATCTGTTGTCGTTCTAATTCTTTTATAACTGGTTTTATTCTTTCTTGAGCTCTTGACAAAGGATGCTCTTGACAAAGGATGCTGTTTTACACATGGCCATGGCTTATCTTTCTCCCAAGGGAGCTCCACAAACACTATATCTGGAGTACAGAATACAACGGCCTTAAATTTGCATAGCAATTCTCTCCCCAGTAGATTTACAGGAGATTCAGCAGAAAGAATGCCTGTTTCTCAGAGAACCTATCTGTATGGGAATTGTGGAGGGCAAGGAACAAGTAAAGGATGACCCGAAATAGCAACAACCTGATCTGTCGCCAGATGGAAAGCGAGAAATGTCCAAGGAAATTGCATAATAAGCAGCTATCAGAAAAGGCAAAAATAGATTAGCCTGAGGAAAAGTTATTGACTCACATAGTTCATCAGTTCCCACCTCCAAGATTCTCTCAATCTGTCCATTTTGAGCCACTTGTCAAGTATTTCCTAGCTGAGGGTTGTCCTTTTGGGCTCTTTTGACTCTCTTATCCTTACAATTCCTGCGTCCTTCAGAGTCTCTTTCTGCAATTCCTCTTCCAATGTCCTAGTCTCTTGCAATAACAATTTGCCATCTCTTTTCTTGCTTTCTTCCCTTCATAAATGGACCAGGGTAGGGATATTCACTATAGTAGAGTTCTAACTGATATTCACTATAGTAGAGTTCTAACTGAGTAGCCAAGGCAACAGTCTAATCTCCTTTGTCTTTCTCTAGATTATATTCAAAATGAGTAGCTACTGCTAAAATTTGAGTAATAGTCTGTCCTTGCCATCCCACCACTTTTTCCTTGACTTGTATTTGGATAATTGGCAATTGAGCCAAGACAGAAGTGGTTTAGGGCCAGAGGGCAATTGTGATTTACCCTTGGATTTATGCCAAAAAATTCTTAGAGTCTCAACAAACCAATGATGGAAATCAGTGGGGATCTGATGCATCTTCTGAGCACACCACTGCAACTTCTCTCAGCTTATCTTTACCAGAAAGATATCACGTATGGCTGTTAGCAACCACTCTCAAAGGATCTCTAACACTCATAGCTCTTCCATAGGTGTGAGGGGGATGGGGGACAAGGGGAGTGGCAGATAGTTGACTTTGCTTGGCCACCATTCCACTTAATATGGTGATTGTCTGGACCCCAACATTTGCTCTATCAAAGGAAAAATGTCTTCTTGTTGCAGAAACCCAGGCAGTAGTTTGTACACATCTTCCATGTGTTGGGCTGTAAGCTGAAAAGATGCTTCTGAGTACTTCTGCAAATTACTAGGGCATAGGGAAAAGAAGCCTTTTTTTTTTTTTTTGCGGTACGCGGGCCTCTCACTGTTGTGGCCTCTCTGTGGCCTCTCCCGTTGCGGAGCACAGGCTCCGGACGTGCAGGATCAGCGGCCATGGCTCACGGGCCTAGCTGCTCCACAGCACGTGGGATCTTCCCGGACCGGGGCACGAACCCATGTCCCCTGCATCGGCAGGCAGACTCTCAACCACTGCGCCACCAGGGAAGCCCAAAAGAAGCCTTTAAATAAGTTATATCAGCTGATGAGAAAGGCACATAAATTACCCAGGAGCCCTGGATAGCTTCTAAGTGGCATTAGCTTTGCTGGCTGTCCAAATAGGAAAGGCTAATTTTCCTCTCATCGAGATAAGAAAAACATAAACTCCGTGGCACTTTGGTCTTCTTTCTTGGGTTGGCATTCATCAGCTTAACACCTTGTTTGTTTGCTTTCTTCCAAGTGACTAGGGCAGCTAGTCTCCATCCAGTTGCCTTCATAAAGGAACACTGTCTTACATCCAAGTTCATAATCATTCCATGATTCTGTCTCTTTATCATGTCTGCCCTAAGTGGTGCGTGAAGGCTAAGGGACTCCTGAAGGTGGAATCTGGTTTATAACATGAAGTGGACCCAGAACTAGGCCCGAGGTATATAATCCTGTGTTCTCAAACAGAGCAGGTCATTCATTAACAGCTTAGAAAGTACCTCCTCATCCTTCTTTACAAGGAAATCCACTAATGACAGGAAGCACCCTTTTATAAGATCATCACCTCCCCTTCTGAGGTAGAGGGAGCAGAGGGAGCAGAGACAGCAGAGACAGCAGAGAAAGGAGGAGGAGGTTTCTATGAAATAGAAGGTGCCTTTAATTCTCATTTCCCCTTCTACTTTTTCCAGTCTCTTTCTGTCTATGAAAATCATTTTTACTTTCCTCTTAGAATGATATTCATCCCATAAATAACCAGTTGATTGGAATGAGGCCCTTCCAAGAATCTCTGCCAATGTGTTACTTTATCCAAATCAAAAGAACTGTCTTAAATATTGTTAAAATGACTCTACTACCCAAGGCAATCTACAGATTCCTATCAAATTACCACTGGCATTTTTCACAGAACTACAGCAAAGAATTTTTAAATTTGTGTGGAAACACAAAAGACCCTGAGTAGCCAAAGCAACCTCGAGAAAGAAAAACGGAGCTGGAGGAATTCGGCTTCCTGACTTCAGACTATATACAAAGCTGCAGTCATCAAAACAGTACAGTACTTGCACAAAAACAGACACATAGATCAATGGAACAGGATAGAAAGCCCAGAAATAAACCCACACACCTATGGTCAATTAATCTACAACAAAGGAGGCAAGAATATACAATGGAGAAAAGAGTCTCTTCAGTAAGTGGTGCTGGGAAAACTGGACAGCTACATGTAAAAGAATGAAATTAGAACATTCTCTAACACCATATACAAAAATAAACTCAAAATGGATTTAAAGACTTAAATGTAAGACTGGATACTATAAAACCCCGAAAGGAAAACATAGGCAGAACACTGACATAAATTACAGCAATATATTTTCGGATCCGTCTCCTAGAGTAATGGAAATAAAAAGAAAAATAAACAAATGGGACTTACGCTTTTGCACAGCAAAGAAAACCATAAACAGAATGAAAGACAACACATAGAATGGGAGAAAATATTTGCAAACGATGCGACTAACCAGGGATTAATTTCCAAAATATACAAACAGCTCATGCAGCCCAATATCAAAAAAACAAACAACCCAATCAAAAAATGGGCAGAAGGTCTAAATAGCACATGAAAATATGCTCAAAATCGATAACCATCAGAGAAATGCAAATCAAAAACACAATGAGATATCACCTCACACCTATTCGGAATGGCTATCATCAAAAAGACTACAAATAAATGTTGGTGAGGATTTAGAGAAAAGAGAATCCTTGTACACTGTCGGTGGGAATGTAAATTGGTGCAGCCACTACGGAAAACAGTATGGATGTTTCTTAAAAAACTAAAAATAGAACCACCATATGATTCAGCAATTCCACTCCTGGTATACATCTGAAGAAAATGAAAACACTAATTTGAAATATACATGCACCCCAATGTTCATAGCAGCGTTATTTACAACAGCCAAGATATGAAAGCAACCTAAGTGTCCACCAACAGATGAATGGATAAAGAAATGTGGTATATATACACACAATGGAATACTACTCAGCCATAAAAATAATAAAATTTTGCCATTTACAGCAACATGGATGGACACCTAGGGTATTATGATTAGTGAAATGTCAGAGAAAGACAAATACTGTATGTTATCACTTATATGAGGAATCTAAAAAATGAAACAAAGGAATGAATATAAGAAAACAAATAGACTCAGATACAGAGAACAAACTAGTGGTTACCAGTGGGGAGAAGGAAGGAGGGAGGGGCAAGATAGGGGTAGGAGATTAAGAGATACAAACTACTATGTATAAAATAAATAACCTGCAAGGATATATTGTATAGCACAGGGAGTATAGCCAATAATTTACAATAACTTTAAATGAAGTATAATATATAAAAATTTTGAATCACTATGTTGTACACCTGAAACTAATATAAATCAATTATACCTCAATAAGAAAAAAGTCTTCCTTCTAGCTCTCCTCTTAAAACCAGTGGGTAATCATTAGTCAGATCCATTTCACCTGCCTTCACTAATCATGGCCATTTTAAAACTTGTATATCCTCCAAGCAGTATAACCTAAATAATAAGATATTTGCCCAGGTTGTTTTCTAGGAAATTGGTGTCAGCTATGTCTAGTTCAAGCCGAGCTGGTTAAGACTTGGTAGGATCACTGACCCTCCAACCAGGCATGAGCAAGTGTCCTCTTGGTGACCTTTTGACATCAGAGGACAGAAAAATCTGTCCTCAGATCTTTCTAAGCACCTTCATTTTTTAACATGCAGAGGCCTGTAGCGTAGTTACATCTGTGCAGAATGACGATTACTGCACCTTTTTCCAAGCATCTTTCCCCATGCTCTCCACATTCCCCATGCCTCAGACTGCCCTGCTTCTTTATTCTTTATCCCATAAATATCCTGAGTCTCTTGCCTTGGAAGAGACAGATCTGAGACTCTTTTCCCTTATAGGTGATTACAAAATATTGAGTATAGCTTCCTATGCTATACAGTCAGTCCTTGTTGGTTATCTACTTTATATATAGTAATGTGTATGTGTTAATCCCAATCCCCTAATTTATCCCTCTCCCCTTTGGTAACCATAAATTTGTTTTCTATGTCTGTGAGTTTCCTTCTGTTCTGTAAATAACTTCATTTTTCTTTTAAGATTCCAGTATAAGTGATATCATATGATATTTGTCTTTGTCTGGCTTATTCACTTGGTATGATAATCTCTAGGTCCACCCATGTTGCTGCAAATGGCATTATTTCATTTTTTCTAATGGCTGAGTAATATTCCATTGTATATATATACCACATCTTCTTTATCCATTCATCTATTGATGGACATCTAGGTTGCTTCCATGTTTTGGCTATTGTAAATAGTACTGCAATGAACATTAGAGTGCATGTATCTTTTCAAATTATAGTTTTCTCCATATATATGCCCAGGAGTGGGATTGCAGGATCATATGCTAATTTTATTTTTATTTTTTTAAGGAACCTCCGTACTGTTCTCCATAGTGGCTGTACCAATTTACATTCCCACCAACGGTGTACGAGGGTTCCTTTTTCTCCACAACCTTTCCAGCATTTATTATTACTAGACTTTTTGATGATGGCCATTCTGACTGGTGTGATGTGATACCTCATTATAGTTTTGATTTGCATTTCTCTAATAATTAGCGATGATAAGCATCTTTTCATGTGCCTGTTGGCCATCTGTATGTCTTCTTTGGAAAGATGTCTAATCAGGTCTTGTGCCCATTTTTTGATTGGGTTGTTTGTTTTTTGTTTTGTTTTGTTTTGATATTGAATTGTATGAGCAGTTTATATAATCCTTTATCAATCATATCATTTGCAAATATTTTCTACCATTCAATAGGTTGTCTTTTTGTTTTGTTGATGGTTTCCATTGCTGTGCTAAAGCTTTTAGGTTTAATTAGGTCCCATTTATTTATTTTTGCTTTTATTCCCTTCACCTTAGACAGATCTGTCTCTTCAATAAGCAGTGCTGGGCAAACTGACCATTCTCTTACTACATGTAAAAGAATGAAATTAGAACATTTTCTCACACTATATACAAAAATAAACTCAAAATGGATTAAAGACCTAAATGAAAGAGTGGAAACCATAAAACTCCTAGAGGAAAACATACGTTAGAATACTCTTCATCATAAATCATAACAATATTTTTTTTGGATCTGTCTCCTATGTCAAAGGAAGGAAGACTTTTTATAATTCAGGGTCTCTTCCCTCACTGTTATGTGGCCACAGGGCTTCAATTGTCCACTCAATTTAGGAACTGCCAGACTCATCCTGCCCTTGTTGCCAAAATTGTTGGGGAATATAATTAACAATAAACTCTCTCTCAAACCCAGAAATCCTCTCCACAGAGGTAGTAAAGAAAAGAGACACTTTTATTATTGAATGAGCATTCAACCAGAATGTGGTTTCATCACAGGCAATCTGCTAAGAGATTGCAAAGACAGAAAGGAATCTCATCCTTGTATATAACCAAGCAGATACTACAATTACACATTTCCAAGATAAACAATAACTAGTCCTCAAGTAAGTGGACCACTTGTCACACAGAGTTCATCCTAACTTTATTTGGTAATTGGTGTATTCAGCCAGAAGAAAACAAACTTTTCATGTCTTTATGATAGGAGGTAGTTTGGCAAACTCGAGCAAGACACCCATTGAAGTTAGGCTCCTACCCTACCACAGAAGCTGTATATAGGAATACAACCTCCCTTGATGTTTACATTTCACAGACATGGTTCTCTGGTCATTGTGAAAAACACAGCTGGGGAAGAAAGCCAACATAAGACCTATCTAGTTGAAAAAAGGATTCATATACATTTTAAAGGAAGGAGAAAGTGCTTATAATTACCAGTTTTCTAAAATAAATGCTCTAAGAAAAAATTGGGATAGGTGTCTTACCTTCTTTTCAACAGGGAGAATTAGGCTTCTTATTTTTAATTTATTTGCATTTAGTGTATGCCAGGTTATTATTTTTACCATAAAATATAATTTCCCCATAACATGTAAATAAATAGGAAAATTAACAAAGAACATCCAAATAGTGAAGTTATTAATTATTGATTTATGCTGTATAATTCTTTTTCTCATCTTTGGGAAAGCAAAAGGCACAAAGTTTCTTGTCTATGTTAACAATTTTACTCCCTTATGCATAGATAAAACTGATAATCTACTTAATAGACTTAATAGAAATAGCCTCCATGGTTTATAATCACTCTCCCTAGTTATTAAATTCTTATTCTAAATAGCTGAAAACTAATATAAGTATTGGTAACAGCTCTCTTTCCCCTATGCTGCTCATTATTCTCATCATCACTGCATGGATTTTAACATGCATTCAAGCTTTACAGACTGTACTGTTCCTATCCACAGCCAACCAACTAATGGATTCTTTTCAATCTTAACATTACTCATACAAGCAACATATTTCACTGATTATAGAGGTTAACTCAGCTAATGATTCAATTAAAGCTACTAAGGGAATATTTAATTTTTGAAAAGAGATCCTCCATACAGCATACAAGAAATATCAGAAGTACTTATATCTGTATGATATTCTCCAGTGTGTTTTAACTTTGGAAAGCTTTCTTGGACTTCATAGCACATTAAGAAGAATGAATATGACATAAGGGAAAATTACCACAAGTTTCAATGTTTTGTAAGATGTAATGACATATTTTATGGTAATGTTAAGATTACTGTATTCACTAAAGGGAAGTTATAGTACAGTCACACATTTTTTGATAGATCGAAATAAATTGCATTAGATAACCAATAAAATTTCTTTTTCTTTCTCTTAAGAGAAGAGTAAATTGACTTACTTCCAATATTTCTTTCAGACCTAGCTCTCATTCCTAAAAATTAAGTTTGAGTGTATGTTTTTTTTAATAACAGACTTGTCATAACACCAATATAGTTCGTCAGCACAGTCAACAGTCTAATATTTTAGTAATATGTTCATTCATTCTCACTTGATCGACTTTCAGATTACCCATTTAGTGATGCACAGAACACATGGCCTCTACTGAAACCACAGGGTGAGATGAGGGGTTGTCGTCATTAATGCTGAGGTGTGGTGAAAGTTCTGAGTCTCCACTAGTCTCCCTCTGTGCAGCCACAGCAAGGAGTGGAAAGGGTACCTCCTTACTGTTAGGTGGAGGTGAAAGTCCATAGTTTGGACTTGGTCTCCACTGACCCTGAGAGTGAGGTTTTATACTAGCTGGTGGGGTTGGAAGTCCTGGTCCCATACTTGCTTTCTTCGACACCACCCAGCAGAAGGTGCCCCCACTTGTCCTTGCTGGCATGGATGGGGGGGTCAGGCCACAGCCTTTTTTGCGGTGTTTTGCCTGAGCAGAGTGGTCATTATCTACAAGCTTTGTCTTGCTAGTTTCTCCTTCCCTGGTCCTTCGGTTAGAGAGAGCAGGCTTCGCTGTTTTTTTGTTTTTGGTCTGTGTCCATTGGCATTTCCAAGTTACCTGCATCTTCAGCTCCAATCGTGGAATATATGAGAGAGAAAGAAAACCCAGGGACTCACTATCATATTGGTCCAAAAATTTTTGTTTGGTCAAAAAGCATTAAATTTTGAATGATCTTGAGGGAAATATCTTCTTTAAAATGTTGAATTTCTCCATTTAAGAAAAAGATATATTAGGTTAAATATATAAAATATTTAATACTTAATATGTTGACCTATTAAAAACTTCAATTTCACTTATTTAGTTCCCAAGGTTACTTACTTCTTTTTTTTCTTTTAAACAGCATACCCATTGGGAAACTTAGTGGTTAATCCTTAACAGAGCAATTTTTTTTTTCTCTTCTGGAAGGTGGCATACTTAATATACTTAAGCAATATTGTCTTAACATTTCTCAACATTTAATACTCATATGAACAGCTATATATGTTCTAAAGCCAAAATAAACTATAACATATATAACAGTGGGATCTGGACCAACCTTATGTTATGCTACAACTCAAGAAGGGAATATGAACAGAAATGTCTGCTGGTGAGAAACTCTCCACCCTTAGATGACTTTGCTAAGAACCCAAGTGGTATTATTAAGCTTCTCAATACACTTTCAAAGGATGGGAAAAGTGGAGGAGACATTTATTATTTTTAGTGCAAATAAGGTGACTTGGTCTAGAAACTGTGCAGGCTACTGTGTTTCAGGAACTGACTTGAATATGTCACTGCATAGATGAGATGATACCAGCTTGCTAGTTTCAGTTCAAACTTCTGAAACAGCTACTGCATTTTAGCTGGTGCCAAGCCACATGAAAATTCCATGAAAATTCTGTTTGGCTTCTTTCAGATTTAGTAAATCCACCACACTGTCCCTCCAATTACTAAGATTCCTCATCTGGAACATGTCTGGATAATGTCTGAAAGAGAAAAGGTTTCTCTTTTTTTAATATTAATGACTACTTACTCATGTCTTAAAAATCATATTTGAGTTTTAAATCTATTTATTTCTCCAGCTAAAAGTTAAAAATAAGGCTTGATGTAGGTAAAGGAAGAATGGGCACTCTGATTTCTATCAAACTTACCCAAAGAGCCACTTGTCACCTATAAAAGGTATATGTCCCTCCAGCTTTTGTTTGTTGGGTTGAAAACTGACCCCTGTACAGACAGGGTAAGGGGAGACCAAAGAAAGAAACAGACTACTCCAGATTGCTGGGTGGAAATTTCAATACGGGAATTTACTTACAAGGCTTGTCTCGGGCTGCAGCAAGATGAGTAGATCTCCTCACCCACCTACCAGAATCTTAGAGTTTATATAGAGGTCTTAAGTGGGTTCAGTCACTTATACAATCCAGATGGTCTCAACACCACATCACTGTCTCAAGGCTGTGTCCTTGGGCAGCTTCTAACACGTGTAAGGCAAGTGGAGGGCACATTCCAAGGACAGGGGCAGGGGTGAGGAGCCCCTGATTCCCTGGGTCCAGATTTTAGGTCAGCGGGCAGTCACATCCTCTCAATGAACTCTTCCAACACTGATAAACCTGTACGATTATATCATTGTATCATAACGTGCTAGCGTTGTCATGCTTGGATTGGATACTCTTGACTAGGTGGAAAATTATCATTTTCTGTCATCTCTTTCTAAAAAACAGGGGGAAAAACATGCTGATGGTATACTTTTATTGTCAAATATAAAAGTAGTTTCAATAAAAAATGCTCTGCCAGCTAATTACTGTCAGAAAGAATAATTTTAAAACTCAAATGATCATTTTTGGCAGCTATCCTCTAACATTTAACTGGTATGTATTTATGAGTCCTAGAGAGTAGGTAAAATCATTTGGATACTTGGAGATATATTTTGAAACCTGTTCCTCTTAGACTGTTTCTCTACTTGACATTTTGCAACTCTTGGGTATGACGTTAAGAATTTTTAATGATTGCACTGGATGTTGGAAATGCTTTTGACATTTCAAGGCTAAAATGTTCATGTAACACCATAGAGCCCCGAACTTTGAGGTTTTGATTGACACATAGCCCAGGATTCGAGCAGCTTCAGAGTTATGTTTTGAGGAAATATTGGCCCTGCTCATAAACACAGCCTTGTCTTATCTTGTACCACATGTGAGATGGCCCTCTACTCAGGCATGTATCCTGATTAGGGCATCTTATTTTCATAATATTTCATTCCAAACTTCAATAAATCAATTGTTTGCCAAAGCAAATGTGTATGACCTAAATTGTCAGCTTAGATGATCTGTAATTGTTTCATGGAAACTTGCCTAAAGGAAAAGCAGTCCATTAATTCTAGGCATTTTAACTTTTATCTTTGAATCAAACTGAGCCATCAACAAGCTACATTCCTGAACCATGCAATTTTGATGGTTTATAGAATTTTTTTGTAGAGAAAGGACTTGAGGACACGGGGAGGGGGAAGTGTAAGCTGGGACAAAGTGAGAGAGTGGCATGGACATATATACACTACCAAATGTAAAATACATAGCTAGTGGGAAGCAGCCGCATAGCACAGGGAGATCAGCTCGGTGCTTTGTGTCCACCTAGAGGGGTGGGATAGGGAGGGTGGGAGGGAGGGAGACGCAAGAGGAAAGAGATATGGGGATATATGTATATGTATAGCTGATTCACTTTGTTATAAAGCAGAAACTAACACACCATTGTAAAGCAATTATACTCCAATTAAGATGTTAAAAAAATTTAAAAATAATTAAATTAAATTAAAACATAAAAAAAGAATTTTTTATTTGACTTTTGATTAGGTGTTGTTTAAACTTCCACTGAGATACATCATATGCGTAATCCAAGTGTCACCAGTTCCTACAGAGCATATCATAAGTTGACATAAATTTCAAACTTGGCCAGCTAGTTTGGCTGGCTTGACCAGCACAGCAACAGTCTGTCCAGCCCCCCGCAAGTGTTACATCCTCTTACACCAGGTATATCTCAGAGTCCAGAGAAGGTGTCCTATCTATGTCCTACTTCCACAGTAGCTGTGAGGCTGCGCCAGGAGCTATCACTTATCAGAACCGGCCTCAGGATGTCTTAGCCCTTCTGCCTCCTCCACCAAGCACAGTATTTCTTGTGGTCTGTGCCATCAGGGCCTCTGTCTTACCCCTTCTTTCGTTTCACACTAGGATGCCAAACCTGACGGGTAGTCTATAATAGTACTAGAGAACATAAGCCTCCTTTTATGTCTTATGTTAGAGTAATTTCAAAGCAGTATTGCTTGAACCGCAACAAATTACATAAATAGCTATTTTGGTTTTATTTACAAGCTTCTGTATCCTTAGGACCTGAACACTTACTAATGTGAACAGGAACATTATTATTAGTGCTTTTCTGCTTTAGTAATCTTGACAATAGTGATGGCTGGCTATTTTCACAGTCATGTCTAGCTCTTCTGTAGCATTTTCCTATATACCCAACAGAAACTATTCTTGCTTCTCCTCCGGACACGACACCATGGCAGCAAAGCTTCCTTACAGGGTGATGTGCATCGCAGGGAGGGGGAGGAGCCGATGGTTCTCTCCTCAAGCACTTGTCCTGAAACTTCAAAGTACTAATGCTTGTTCCCATAGTCATTTATGAACACAGCTCATGTTTATGATGCTAATTCATCTCCCTACTGAGTCCCCTAAACCAACTCAAGAATGAAACATTCTCTCTGTTGGTTTTGCTGGCTGATGTTCCTGCACCAAAACAAATCTCTTTCCAACCTCACAAAATCTAAAGCATCCAAGCAGAACACCACATGCAAATGAACAGCAGTAAGGTCACAGGCCCACAGGCTCCAGAAACAGTAATTCATTTCCAGCTCAGTTAGAAGTCCAGTCTCTGGCCAGAAAACATACATTGCAAAAGTAATGAATAAAGAATAAATAAAGTCTGCAGCTCTGCCTTCCCAGCTTCTCTCTACATAAACTGGGTTTGGCTTTCTGACCTCCAATTTGCTGTACTCCCATGTTTAGTTGCAGAACCAACTGCTTTAATTTATTCTTTCTGGTTTAACATTTCTCAGACAATGCTCTGATTCTGAATAGGCTTTAAGGCCCTTTTTCCTGAACTGTCCCCCAGAGGCCACAGGCTGGCATTGCTGTGCATGTCCAGCCTTGGAAGTTTAGTGACCAAACATGTGATGGCAGGCACAGTGGCAGGCACATAGTACGTGCCTGATGAAGGTTTGCTAATGATTCTGAAGTCAGTACCAATAATAAATTACTTTATTTTATTACAGAATTGCACTGTTCTGCAGCTGTTTCTCATTGATTTCTGTCACACTCTGTCTTTGAGTCACTTTCCCCAAGGCTTTGGCTGAGCTACAACCTGATTGAAAATTGGACATCTCTGGAAAACGTGCTGAACTTTTTTATGACAATAGTTTTTTTGGTGGGGGAATAAAGGAGGGAAGTTGTTTTGTCACTGGTGTTGTGTGAAAATGAATACAGCTTTGCCAATAGAAATCTGTTAGATAGCTCAAAATGCCATATTCACTGGGTAGTAAAGGCTGAGACAGCATTACACATAGCCACAGGCTTTCCTAGATCTAGCTAAGTACATTAACCAAAAAGCAGCCTACTTGGAAGAGTTGTACAAATGTGCATTAGATCTGTTCTAGTTATAATCAAACACATAGGAAGTAAATCTGTTTATATCTTTAAATATGAATGACATTCCTATGCACTGCTACTTTGAAGAAATATCAATTACCTCGGAGTTACTGAAATTGCTTTACCAAGGATATGTCTTATATTTTGAATCCCAGTTGAAGACTTCACTAAGCATCAGTATAGCTCTTAGGAGACCTGAAAAATGACTACATTAATGCCATGTTATTAACAAGTTCTACTGCTTACAGGATAGTGGCAACTGACCATTTCTCCTATTTAAGCTTAGACATTGCACAACCTTTGGAAATCCCCCACCCTCACAATTTAAAATGGACCTAAATCATTTACGAATGTTATGCAATGTCAGCATGTTCTACATCTCTATTTAATTGTTAGCTCCTCAAGGGTAAAGACATCGTTTCCTACCCCTCTGTTCTGTTCACTGTGTTACCTACAACATTATTATTTCTTCAGCAGCCTCCTAATAAACACTGGTGACTGTATTCCTCCTGAAACATAGCACTTTCCCAGGTTATCTTTGAGTTGATTTCTCAAACTCCATAAATCAGGGGTTCTTAAACTGAGGCTCATGAACAGAATTCAGGAAGGTATATATTCTGATATGGAAAAGGCTAACATTTTTATTTTCATAAATCTCTACTGAAATTTAGCATTTACTTCAACTATGAAGGTAGGTAACAGCACAGAGTAGTATTAATGGTATCTATACCTTTGTAACTAATAGAAATCAGAGGTTATTTTACATCGCTTTATAGTAATTTCTGATCTTTAAGTTTCCTTCATACTCAACTATTTGAAATGACATGAATGACTGGGGCTGCCACTAAATCACACATGATTCGAGCTGTCCATTTACAGATGCTAGCATAACCTAACTGCCAAACTGTGGGCAACTCTGGGCTTGGTGATCATTCAAGCAACTAACAATAAAGTTGCATGTGTTTATATCAGTGATTCAGATATCTACCTTCTTTCCAGTATTCCACGTCTACAGTTGTTTATTGATTAATATATGGAATGAAGTCAAAGTCCACCTTAGACCTAAGTGTTCTTACCTAAACTAAGCAACAACAGTTTGTACAATGATGTGCTTAAAAAATTTAAACTTAACTTTTAACTTGTCTTGTTTGTTAATGGATTATAAAGAGGTATATATCTTAGCAGATCATAAAAAATTTTAAGCATTTTCTCTTAACTCTTTTAGTATGCTACAAAAATTTCAATGAATATATGTTCCAAGGAATAGAAAATAATGGATGTGAAAGCAAATCCAGATCTCTCATATCAGTGATGACTCAGAATAATTGATTAATTGACCTTTTTATTTTACTTTCAATCTTCTAATTGATTAATTTGTCCACAAAAGAGAAAAACTTATAGTCATGTGTTAGTAGGAGCCAAAGAATTCCATGAAGATTTCCCTGTATGGCTACTGTAAAACTTTTCAACTTTGAGAAGGGAGAATTGCTCTTTGCACCTATTAACCTTTCAAGAAGTGGATAGAGTAGTAAATGGTGAAAATAGAAAAGTACAGTTAAACCAAATACTTGGCCTGTAGACAAAAGAAACATTTTCTCAAGGAACTGAGTCCAGTGAAATCAATTCTGGGGTATAGATGGAATTTTTGTGATCATTTTAGTTGAATACACATTTAAGGGCTCATTTTTCAGGGATTAATTTCCAAGGTCTCTGTACCACATTAATATCTAGAATTTTCCCAGTAAGAATTATCATTTATTCAAGCTGAGCCTTTGAACTGAACTGAATTCAACGCTCTAGGAAACAAAGTCACCCTGAGTGAAAGTCAATTGTTGAGCAATCAACTGAAACAGAAACTTCGTGTATGAGACCGTTGATTACTTACTATCGGGCTGGATAGAAAAGACTTTACTATAAGTGGAAGATTTGGTCACACCATATGGACATGACGGTTCTATATAGTTGTTACTTTGACAATAGACTTTGCCATAAATAAACAAAAAGACAATTTATCTGAGGCATTAAGATTCATCCCAGTAGAACATTGCAATTATGCAGTTTCTCTGTGACAGAAGTACTTTCATGAACTCATAAATCTATTATACACCATTTCCTATAATACTGCCTTCCCATAATTTCCCTTAGCAGGTTAAGACCCTACCCAGACATTTGATATAAAATGTGATGAGAGCATCTGGGTTACTAAGGAGTTCTAATAAGTCTTTGAAGATTACAGGAAGTAAATAGAACTGATAACAACGTTTTTAGTTCTGGACTTTGTTTCTATTTTACCAACTGACTAGAAATAACACTTAGACCATAGGGTGACAGATTTTGGAAAAATATTCTCAATGACAGCAAATTTTATTTTACTATCTTTTGTATTTAGTTTCACTTACCATAACACTAGAGTTTAAATTATACCAAATTTGACTCATTTGGCTTAATTTCACACTTAAGAGACAATGCAAATTTGGAAATCACACTTACACGTAGCATAGAGTTTAAATGTCATGCTTATGTTTTTGTTAGTTTGCTTTCTTTCCTAAACTCCTGGCAATTAATAAACAGTGGACAAAGTGTATAGTTTAAAAATAGAGCTCACCAAATTGCCTAATAGGCTATACAAGGATGTAAGAGAAAGTGTGGAGTCCAGATAACTTCACATTTTGGGTCTGAAAAAACTGGATTTACAATAATGAAGATTCAGGAAGGAGGAGATTCAGAAGTAGAGTTAACAACCCAGTTTTGGATATCTCAAATTTAGATGCCTATTAGCTATCTAAGTAGAAATGGTAAGAAGGAATTTGGTTTTAACAGTCAAGAGAGGGGTTAAAAACTGGAGATACACATTGGAAGCCCACAGCACACAGATGTAAAACTGAAAGCCATAATCAATGGATAGGGTCTCTTAGAGAATGAATGGTTAGACAGAAGAGAATAGGTTCCAGGCCTAAGACAGAGACCACTCTAAAACTTAAGAACTGTAAAGGTGAGAAGGTTCCAGCAAGACACTGGGAGGAGTGGTCATTGTGTTAAAAAAAATCTGGAGAATGTGGTGTGAAGAAATGTTTAAAGAAGAAAGATGAAATCAGAAGTTTCAAATGCTACAGACAGATCAAGTGAGATGCAAACTAAGATTTGCCCTTCGAATCTGGCAACAAGTGTATCACCAGTAACCTTGATAAGAATGGTTTCAGTGGAGTAATGGAAAACAGAGCCTGTTTGGAATGATTCAATACAGATTAGAAAGTAAGGAATTGGAGAGAGCGAATATACACAGCTCTGTCTAGGAATACTAGCACAAAGAGAAACAGAGAAAGAAGAAGCCTGTGGGAAGAAGATAAAGTTTCAGGATTTGCACTTGTTATAGTTGTTTTAAAATGGGAGATATATACTATGTTTCCATTGTGATGGAAGTGATCCGGTATAGTGAGAAACACTGATGACTTAATGAGTGGGAGGACAATTGAAGTATAAAAGTCTTAAGTAGGTGATGAGGGACAGAATCCAGTACACAAACAGAGTGACTTTGGACTGGGGGTTGTGGCGGGGGAGGCTGGGTGAAGAGAGTACATTCATTGTAATGTAAGAAAAGGAAGTATATAGAGTGTATTATACATACAGGTCACTTTCAGGAAGATGTAGAGGTTCTTTGATGATTACTTTAAGTATTTTGTTGATTTAATAAGATAGGTCATCATCTAAGAGTAGAGAGGCAGGAGGGATAAAAGATTGAAAGAGAGTAGACAAGATATGAAATAGTATCCTTAGAAAATGGGCATGTAAATTGTTTACGAAAATGTCATAGAAGTATTAGACAGCATTGGGGGTTGAATGTGAATTCTGTGATTTAGAACCTGAAGTGAGACAAGTCAGCTTGGCTGTACTTTCTCCAGCTATACTGCTCTGATGTGTATCTGAAATAGGCCAAGAGTTTTGACTTTAACAAGCTTTGGAGTTTTGTCAAGAGGAAAGGAGAAATTTAAAAAAGAATTACGGATATATGCAAAAGAGTGATTATAATAGTGAATCATGAAATCTAATTCTGTAAAAGAAAGGAAATGAGGATATAACATGGGTGACAGTGAAAAGCTAATGAGAATATATTGGAGTAGTGAGTCCAAAGAGCAGTCAGAATTGAGGTGCTAGAAAAAGATGGAAAGATGAAGTTAGTTGTCCAAGACAGGGATACTTGAAGTTAAGATTTTAGATGGGTTGTAGCTATTGCATACAATAAGACCTGTAATTCATTAGATTATTTTACTGTGGTAAGTGGAGGGAAAAAATCATAGAAGTGAACAGGTCAAGAAATTAATAACTCAGAGTATTGAATTTATTATATAGATGATGGACATGAAATTGAAATTACTCAGGTTGAGAATGGGAATAATGGTGAAGAAAACGATCTTGAGACATTTGCTATTATCATCAATAAATGAGGATAAAGAGCCATTAGGAATGAAGACGACTGGAAAAAGGAGGTGTAATAACATGAGAATCAAACCTGGGTTTTTTATAGAGGATGAAGGAACAGGAGAAATGAGGAAAGGTGGATTTAACACACCTCTAGTAATCTGTAGAATGTCACGACCTGAGAAGGCTGCAGAGGAAACTAGCTTTCAATTAGAGCAAAACCAAGGATCCATTTATGGAATATGCAGAGCCAGGTGGTAAAAAGATTCTGAGTAACGAGAGATGCCTATGAGCCTTGGACTTCTTAAGTCTGTTGACTAGAGTAACCAGAAATGGGAGGCATCATGAAGTAATTCTCTTAGAGGGAAGTTCCTATTTTAGCTTCTATCTTGGGACAGTTAGTTCTCAAGCTGTTTGTGGTGGTAAGTCAGCAAGCGTACCTGATGGTGATAAAACTGATCTTACCAAAAACGTGGAGTTCTCTACGCCCTACTCCAGTTCTGTACAGAGAGACTGTTGAGAGTAGGGGGACATCCTCGCTAGGAGTATAAAAAAAAATCAAAGGTTATAAAATGTAGCATTTATATCTCAAAACTCATCAGATCCTATAGGGCTTTGCAATTACAATGAAGTGCATTAGCAGAATATGGTGAAGATCTGTTATTGAATTTTCCAAGATAATTCTGAGTTGTTAAATGGAAGGTTGCTCTTTTATGGAAAATAGCAGACTTTTGCAGAAAAAAAGGTTAAAAATCTTTTGTTAGTAAAAGTCATGTTTTTTCATTACTGTATTCTGAGGTATAACTAAATGTTTAGTGGAGGTGGTAAGAAGGAAACAGGTGACCCTGGAGGGCAGTGGATAGGCAATGAACAATTCATTATTACAGAAAAAAAATGATCTGTATGCAAAAAAATCAGTTTCTGCAAAAAATTCAAGACTAAAAGTAATTTCATTATTTCAAAACCTAATAATATGTGACTTTAAAAAATGTTACCAAGAATAATTTCTGACAGCCCCTCTACACAGTCTACCTCTCTGAACTGAATGACAAACTACGAGTCTAAAAACATGTCCAATATTCTGTACCAATCTGCAGAAAGATTGTCTAACATTGGATAGATCATTATAGATGAGGTGTGACTATCAATCAAGTGGATTTGTTGTTCCAAAAAAACATCTGAGCCCATTATTCAAGAGAAAAGATTTTCATTTCCATTGCTGTCTTTCTGCCTACAGGTCTGTGCTGCTCAGAATACAGTATGTGCATTAGAGAGAAATGCCCAGTTTAGAGAAACAGCATCATCTTCTTTCTAACTCTCTAGGAATAGGATGGCAAATTACCAGTAAAACGTAGACAGGATTTAGAATGAAGTCTTACAAGCTTTATTTCTACCATCCATATGAAGAAATCCTGTAATTTCTTTAATTCTTTAATATGATTCTTTAATTAGGAAATAATTTTTCTAAGTGTAATTATGAATTTATTCATTGACTCCTTTATAATTATTTTATTAGCATCCACTCTTACCACACACTGTGCTAGGAACTGCAAATATAACGGTTAACAAAATAGACACAATTCATTCAGATAGACACCCACGACAAACAGACACAATGAATAAATAATTGGAAATTATAATTAATATATAGACAAATACCAGGTTGTCTCAAAAATTACAATACCATAGGGACATAGTTTAGAATGTGAAGTCAAGAAAGTTAAATTTAAGCTTATATCCCCACAAGTTACTTGTTATTTACTTTTACTTACTAAATATACACCTGATGGATGGAAGAATGGATATTACCTGTACGGAGATTACTATAGGCAAAGAGAAGAGGACATGCCAAGGTCCTGAGGCAGGAAAAAGAAAAGAAAATGTCATGCAACTAAACTAACTAAAGAGGGCTTAGGCCTTCCCTGAGTTGAGAGATTTTTCTGTTGGTGTTGAAGAGGCAAGACACCATAATTTCTACAGCTGCAAGTAAATGCATTCTGATAATAAATATGTGATGTTGAAAGAGGATCCCAAGCCTAGGATTATACTGAGCCTGTGCTGACATCTTGACTGCAGCCTTCTGAGAGCCTGAGCAGAGCACCTACATAAGCCATGCCTGGATTCCTGACTCACAGAAACTATGAGATAATAAATGGCATTATTTAAGTTGCTAAGTATGTGGTAACCTGTCACAGAGGAATAGAAAACTAATACACTATGCAAATGAGTTAAAACAATCTTGGAAAAGTTGGATGACTCGACCTGATTTCAAGACTTAGTATAAAGCTTCAGTAATCAAGATAGTGTGGTTTTGGTGCAAATATACACAAATAGATCAACGAAACAAAACAGAGAAAGTAGAAATAATCACCAAAATAAATAGTTAACTAATTTTTGACAGTCACCTAGGCAATGCAATAGGAGAAAAAGTATTTTCAGGAAACAATACCAGATAGAGAGCTTCAAGATGGCGGAAGAGTAAGACGTGGAGATCACCTTCCTCCCCACAAATACATCAGAAATACATCTACATGTGGAACAACTCCTACAGAACACCCACTGAACGCTGGCAGAAGACCTCAGACTTCCCAAAATGCAAGAAACTCCCCATGTACCTGGATAGGGCAAAAGAGAAACGAAAAAACAGAGACAAAAGAACAGGGACCGGACTTGCATCTCTGGGAGGGAGCTGTGAAGGAGGAAAGGTCTCCACACATTAGGAAGCCCCTTTGCAGGAGGAGACTGCGGGTAACGGAGGGGGTAGCTTCCGAGCCACGGAGGAGAGCGCAGCAACAGAGGTGTGGAGGGCAAAGCAGAGAGATTCCCGCAGAGAGGGATCAGTGCCGACCAGCACTCACCAGAGAGGCTTGTCTGCTCACCCGCCGGGGCAGGCAGGGGCTGGGAGCTGAGGCTCAGGCTGCGGAGGTCGGATCCCAGGGAGAGGACTGGGGTTGGCTGCGTGAACACAGCCTAAAGGGGGCTAGTGCGCCACAGCTAGCCAGGAGGGAGTCCAGGAAAAAGTCTGGAGCTGCCAAAGAGGGAAGAGACTTTTTCTTGCCTCTTTGTTTCTTGCCTCTTTGTTTCATGGTGCACGAGGAGAGGGGATTAAGAGCTGCTTAAACGAGCTCCAGAGATGGGCGCGAGCTGCGGCTATCAGCGCGGACCCCAGAGGCGGGCATGAGACGCTAAGGCTGCTGCCGCCGCCACCAAGAAGCCTGTGTGCAAGCACAGGTCACTATCCATACCCCCCCCCCACCCCGGGGAGTTGTGCCTCAGGCGGGTGCAACTTCACGCTGGCCTCTGGCCCCCAGGCTCGCCCTGCATCGGTACCCCTCCCTCTCCCCGGCCTGAGTGAGCCAGACCCCCGAATCAGCTGCTCCTTTAACCCCGTCCTGTCTGAGCCGGAACAGACGCCCTCAGGCGACCTACACGCAGAGGCGGGTCCAAATCCAAAGCTGAACCCCGGGAGCTGTGCGAACAAAGAAGAGAAAGGGAAATCTCTCCCAGCAGCCTCAGGAGCAGCAGATTAAATCTCCACAATCAACTTGATGTACCCTGCATCTGTGGAAGTGGAATACCTGAATAGACAACGAATCATCCCAAATTGAGGAGGTGGACTTCAGGAGCAACTATATATATATATATATATATATATTTTTTTTTTTTCCCCTTTTTCTTTTCATGAGAGTGTATGTGTATGCTTGTGTGTGTGATTTTGTCTGTATAGCTTTGCTTTTACCATTTGTCCTAGCGTTCTGTCTGTCCGTTTTTTTCTTTTTTTATTACTGAAAAAAATTTTTTTCTTAATAATTATTTTTATTTTAATAACTTCATTTTATTTTATTTTATCTTCTTTCTTTCTTTCTTTTTTCCCTCCCTTTTATTCTGAGCCATGTGGAGGACAGCCTCTTGGTGCTCCAGC
Source organism: Tursiops truncatus (assembly GCF_011762595.2). Lineage (NCBI taxonomy): Eukaryota > Metazoa > Chordata > Mammalia > Artiodactyla > Delphinidae > Tursiops > Tursiops truncatus. The sequence continues at coordinate 69,926,845 of NC_047042.1, read as the reverse complement.
CAGGCATCAGGGCTGTGCCATGGAGGTGGGAGAGCCGAGTTCAGGACACTGGTCCACAAGAGACCTCCCAGCTCCATGTAATATCAAACAGCGAAAATCTCCAGAGGTCTCCATCTCAACGCCAAGACCCAGCTCCACTCAAAAACCAGCAAGCTACACTGCTGGACACCCTATGCCAAACAACTAGCAAGACAGAAACACAACCCCATCCATTAGCACAGAGGCTGCCTAAAATCATAATAAGGCCACAGACACCCCAAAACACAAAACCGATGTGGACCTGCCCACCAGAAAGACAAGATCCAGCCTCATCCACCAGAACACAGGCACTAGTCCCCTCCACCAGGAAGCGTACACAACCCACTGAACCAACTTTAGCCACTGGGGACAGACACCAAAAACAACGTGAATTACAAACCTGCATCCTGCAAAAAGGAGACCCGAAACACAGTAAGATAAGCAAAATGAGAAGACAGAAAAACACACAGAAGATGAAGAAGCAAGGCAAAAACACACCAGACCTAACAAGTGAAGAGGAAATAGGCAGTCTACCTGAAAAAGAATTCAGAGTAATGATAGCAAATATGATCCAAAATCTTGGAAACAGAATGGAGAAAATACAAAAAACGTTTAACAAGGACCTAGAAGAACTAAAGAGCAAACAAACAGTGATGAACAACACAATAAATGAAATTAAAAATTCTTTAGAAGGGATCAATAGCAGAATAACTGAGGCAGAAGAACGGATAAGTGACCTGAAAGATAAAATAGTGGAAATAACTACTGCAGAGCAGCATAAAGAAAAAAGAATGAAAAGAACTGAGGACAGTCTCAGAGGCCTTTGGGACAACATTAAAGGCACGAACATTTTAATTATAGGGGTCGCAGAACAAGAAGAGTAAAAGAAAGGGACTGAGAAAATACTTGAAGAGATTATAGTTGAAAACTGCCCTAATATGGGAAAGGAAACAGTTAATCAAGTCCATGAGTCACAGAGAGTCGCATACAGGATAAATCCAAGGAGAAACACGCCAAGACAAATATTAATCAAAAAATCAAAAATTAAATACAAACAAAAAATATTAAAAGCAGCAAAAACAACAAATAACACACAAGGGAATTCCCATAAGGTTAACAGCTGATCTTTCAGCAGAAACTCTGTAAACCAGAAGGGAGTGGCAGGACATATTTAAAGTGATGAAAGAGAAAAACCTACAACCAAGATTACTCTACCCAGCAAGGATCTCATTCAGATTTCATGGAGAAATTAAAAGCTCTACAGACAAGCAAAAGCTAAGACAATTCAGCACCACCAAACCAGCTTTATAACCAATGCTAAAGGAACTTCTCTAGGCAGGAAACACAAGAGAAGGAAAAGACCTACAATAATAAACCCAAAACAATTAAGAAAATGTTAATAAGAACATACATATCAATAATTACCTTAAATGTAAATGGATTAAATGCTCCAACAAAAGACACATATTGGCTGTATAGATATACAAAGAAGACCTGTATATATGCTGTCTACAAGAGACCCACTTCAGACCTAGGGACACATACAGATTGAAAGTGAGGGGATGGAAAAAGATATTCCATGCAAATGGAATTCAACAGAAAGCTGGAATAGCTATTCTCATATCACACAAAATAGACTTTAAAACAAAGACTATTAGACTTATTAGGAGACAAAGAAGGACACTAGATAATGATCAAGGGATCAATCCAAGAAGAAGATATAACAATTGCAAATATTTATGCACCCAACATAGGAGCACCTCATTACATAAGGCAAATACTAACAGCCATAAAAGGGGAAATCGACAGTAACACAATCATAGTAGGGGACTTTAACACCCCACTTTCAACAATGGACAGATCATCCAAAATGAAAACAAATAAGGACACACAAGCTTTAAATGATACACTAAACAAGATGGACTTAATTGATATTTATGGGACATTCCATCCAAAAACAACAGAATATACATTCTTCTCAAGTGCTCATGGAACATTCTCCAGCATATATCATATCTTGGGTTACAAATCAAGCCTTGGTAAATTTAGAAAACTGAAATCGTATCAAGTATCTTTTCTGACCACAATGTTATGAGACTAGATATCAATTACAGGAAAAAATCTGTAAGAAAGACAAACACATGGAGGCTAAACAACACACTACTTAATAACCAAGAGATCACTGAAGAACTCAAAGAGGAAATCAAAAAATACCTAGAAACAAATGACAATGAAAACATGACGAACCAAAACCTATGGGATGCAGCAAAAGCGGTTCTAAGAGGGAAGTTTATAGCAATACAATCCTACCTTAAGAAACAAGAAACATCTCAAATAAACAACCTAACCTTACACCTAAAGCAATTAGAGAAAGAAGAACAAAAAACCCCAAAGTTAGCAGAAGGAAAGAAATCATAAAGATCAGAACACAAATAAATGAAAAAGAAATGAAGGAAACAATAGCAAAGATCAATAAAACTAAAAGCTGGTTCTTTGAGAAGATAAACAAAATTGATAAACCATTAGCCAGACTTACCAAGAAAAAAAGGGAAAAGATTCAAATCAATAGAATTAGAAATGAAAAAGGGGAAGTAACAACTGACACTGCAGAAATACAAAGGATCATGAGAGATTACTACTACAAGCAATTGTATGCCAATAAAATGGACAACCTGGAAGAAATGGACAAATTCTTAGAAATGCACAACCTTCCGAGACTGAACCAGGAAGAAATAGAAAATATGAACAGACCAATCACAAGCACTGAAATTGAAACTGTGATTAAAAATCTTCGAACAAACAAAAGCCCAGGACCAGATAGCTTCACAGGAGAATTCTAGCAAACATTTAGAGAAGAGCTAACACCTTTCCTTCTCAAACTCTTCAAAAATATAGCAGAGGGAGGATCACTCCCAAACTCATTCTATGAGGCCATCATCACTCTGATACCAAAAGCAGACAAAGATGTCACAAAGAAAACTACAGGCCACTATCACTGATGAATATACAAGCAAAAATTCTCACAAAAATACTAGCAAACAGAATCCAACAGTACATTAAAAGGATCATACACTATGATCAAATGGGGTTTATCCCAGGAATGCAAGGATTCTTCAATATACCCAAATCAATCAATGTGATACAGCATATTCACAAAATCGTATGATCATCTCAATAGATGCAGAGAAAGCTTTTGACAAAATTCAACACCCATTTATGATAAAAACCCTCCAGAAAGTAGGCACAGAGGGAACTTTCGTCAACATAATAGAGGCCATATATGACAAACCGACAGCCAACATCATCCTCAATGGTGAAAAACTGAAACCATTTCCAATAAGACCAGGAACAAGACAAGGTTGCCCACTCTCACCACTATTTTTCAACATAGCTTTGGAAGTTTTAGCCACAGCAATCAGAGAAGAAAAAGAAATAAAAATGGGCATAAAGATGTAAAAAAAAAAGAAAGAGATGTCAAAAAAAAAACAACTCACCAATGACCTATTCATTTTACTGAATGTGCATTTTACCTGATGAAAATGTAATAATAAAAGTTATAGAATATTATATATTCTATAATTTAGGTATTAAAAAAGTGATAAAAAACTATGAAGAAGAAACTAATTCTGCTTGAGGAGATTAGGGAAACAATGGAAGGAGGGGCTTTTGTGCTTGCGCTTTAGGAATGAATAAGAATTTTCCTGGCAAGCAAAGTTGAGGAGGAAATCAGAGGGATTATCATGAGGAAAGGCCAAGTGCCATGCAAGTACGTGAGAAAGTGGGAACTCCATAGAACAGCAGAGAGTTCATATAGTTAAAATGTACAACAAGATAGGGACCAGACTACAGCAAGGAATTTGGTCAGAAGCATGTTGTAAAGGGAAGTTTAGATTATGCTAATAAATTTTATTTTTTTAAACATCTTTATTGGAGTATAATTGCTTCACAATGGTGTGTTAGTTTCTGCTTTATAACAAAGTGAATCAGTTATATACATACATATGTTCCCATCTCTTCCCTCTTGCGTCTCCCTCCCTCCCACCCTCCGTATCCCACCCCTCTAGGTGGTCACAAAGCACTGAGCTGATCTCCCTGTGCTATGCGGCTGCTTCCCACTAGCTATCTATTTTACGTTTGGTAGTGTATATATGTCCATGCCACTCTCGTGCTTTGTCACAGCTTACCCTTCCCCCTCCCCATATCATCAAGTCCATTCTCTAGTAGGTCTGTGTCTTTATTCCTGTCTTACCCCTAGGTTCTTCATGTCATTTTTTTCCCTTAGATTCCATATATATGTGTTAGCATACGGTATTTGTTTTTCTCTTTCTTACTTCATTCTAGGTTCATCCACCTCACTACAAATAACTCAATTTCGTTTCTTTTTATGGCTGAGTAATATTCCATTGTATATATGTGCAGTTTTATTCTATCATGAATGAATTATTATCAGTGGCTTGTGCGTAGGAGAATTGCTTGGTGGTGTGGAAAAAAAAACACACACATGGTAACTGGGAGCAGAATTATAGCATATATAGTCACATCCAGATTTTATGTACCTGGGACCTACCACACCTAGTTTTCTCAATATTTTTTGACAATAATATTTTCTTATGCATAAGACTATAACCTTCACCACGGAAAAGTCTATGATTACTTTACTCAAAAATGCTTCCTGGGACTTGGTAGAATGTCTGGCACATAGTAAACCCTCAGTAAGTATTTGTTGAATGAACGATTTATAATTAAGAAGAAATGGAAATACAGATTTACCAACAAATAATTAGTGAAAAAATTCCAGGCTGGTACACTGAGTTGTTTCCAAAATGTGCTGGTCTATCAATGAAGAGAAAATGCAGGACAAACCATTAGGCATATAGCAGTTATACAAGAAGCTGAATTTGAATGATTACTCTTCTTGGATAGAATCTTTAAAATAATGGCCCCAAGAACTGTATGAACACATGCCAGAGTACTTGACACTTAGTTTGGGTAGTTTTTCCAGGCTTGTTGCCTTCTCTAGGCTTCAGATCTATGTGTTAGCTAACTCTCCTCAGCCTGTGTCAGTTCTCCTCAGAAATATATCTCATTTCAATCATACACTGATAATTTGCCAAACCTTCTTTTACATTGGCAACCCAAACTTATACTGTTGACCTATATGTTATCTTGTGATGTTTTAGAACAATACACCCAGATCTGAGTGCCACAGTAAAGGGCACCATGTCATATATTTGAAACATTGCCTTGAGCTGGCCCATGGTAGTTCTCAAATTTTGATTACTAGGGAAGGGGGGCCAGATGGTACCAGGAAGTACCGTATATGGCAAAAACAGTAAGCCAAAGAATGAGCAGTTAAGACAGAAAATCAAATTTAACCTACACTATAAACAGCAAGGACAATAGAAGGTGCCATAAAAAGAACAGAGTAATGATGACCACAGATTTGTCAAGGCCTCAGATGCCAAGCCATCTGGTCTATTCTGTCATTTGAGTACAACATATTATCTGTATCTTCACAACTCACAGAGCTCTGACTAAAGTTTTGATTGATTTTCCTGAATTTCTGACCAAAATTGCAGGATGTTTCTGGATTCCTATTACGTGCCCTGAAAGAATAAAAGACTAGGAATAAAATAGGAAGTTCGAAAATTAAAAAACAATCACACCCCAGTAGGGATGCAGCAATAATGAGCCAACATCCTTAGTTAAATGATGTGTTGAGACAATCTAAAACCAGTGAGGTGAGAACAGCAGGTAGGTTTGATCAAAGCTCACATACCTAGAATGTCAGTAGAGAAAAATGTCATGAACAAATGCCCTGAAAATGGCTCAAGGAAGGAGCAGGAAGGATGAAAGAAGAATTTAAAACAAAAGTTAGTAAAAACAGTACTGTTTAAAAGCCAAGAAAGAAAAGACATTAGGATATGTTTAATATTTGATTGCAGTGAGGATCTCATGTATATGTTAAACATATATGTGTGTGTTAAAACATCAGACTGTATACTTTAAATCTATTCAATTTATTGTTTGTAGTTATACCTCAATAAAACTGTTAAAATCAATATAGTTGTGACTTCTTTTATCTCAGAGACTTAGCTTGTGAAACATTTGGCCTAAGTTCCTTATCTGCTCTGGTAAGAAAACCAATACTTTAAAAATTCTTGGTTCTAATGAGGTAAAAATCTATACCTTTTGGAGTGAGAACTCTCATGTTAGCTGTAGGATTGATAACCTGAAAAGTTACAGAGTTGTAGAAAAATATCCTTTCCCCAAACACAATCTTAAGAAAGTCATGTAAAAGAAAAAATAGAAACGTAGTTCAAGAAGTTACCTAAGAAAAATGTGTTTAAATATAATATCACAGGCAACATTTCAGACGACAATTACTGAGTTTTAATTGGTCTGAAAGCTTGCAAAATTCTCTGTAGGTAAAATGTAGTAGCAACAGGTGGCAGAAAATTTAGAAATCACAGTAGCAGGCACAGCATCTTAAAATGTACATATATACCTAGAAAAAATTTCGACAAAGACTTACATGGAACACTCTTACCCAATGCACATATTTAAAGTAGGTTATTTTTCACTGATAAAGTAACTTTAATGTGGATTTCTCCAAGAGAAGCCTGTATCAATATTCTTTCTGATTCTAAAGAAAAAAAAACTGTCTTTGTATATTTGGTGTCTTTCAGGATGACAAGCATTTGTTGATGTGGGAATTTTCTTTTTCTTGGTTTATCACTTAATCAGAAACATTGAAAGAATTTAAAATTCCTAAACTAGACCTATATCACTCACACACTGATCATTGACCCAATGAGTAATTAAATTGCCTGACTTCTTTCTATAAGAAATTAGAGACAGTTAGACTGAAGCTCACTGATTTGGTTGATTCATTCATTCATATATTCCTACAATACTGTTGAATATTCAATATATATCAAACACTAGAATAGACAATGAGGATTTAAAGACAAGTAAGACCCAGAAAAGTCCTGCGGCCAATAAAACTGCTATCTGTTCTGAAGTTAGAAACTAAATAGAAAACATGATTTGATAAGCACTGTGACAGAATTCATGCACTTGGTATTGGGTAAACACATCCAGGTGCACCTATCCTGGGATAGTGGACTGGGGTGAGCTCAGTAAAGTTTGTACAAAGAAGTAATGGAACTAATCACGCAAAGAAGGAGTGGTAGAGGATACAGAACATACAAAGTCAGGAACTTAGTGAGCACTTTTTCTCTCTTTACAACAAAATGTGACTGCCCTTATACTAATTTTTCTATATTGTGTACAGATAAACCAGTGAATAAGTTGGACTGAACTTCCAATAAAGCAGTTGAGACATCTGTCCAGACCACTTGGCCAAAGCTTCATTAACAAAGCAATATAAGATATGATGTGCCTAATGATTAAATACATATTCAATTAAAGCTCAGTGCAAAGGATATTCTGAAACTTCTTTATCTGCTATTCCATTCAATAAATTCCCAATTTGATCTCATAATATTTCCTTCACTGAAGTGTGTCTTCGACGTGGCTATGGAGTCCGAAAGACCTGGATTTATCTCCCAATACTGACATCATTACTTGCTTGAATTTGGGTTTAATCTCAGCCTCGGTGCATTGCAATGTGAGTATAGCACTATCCACTTCATGTGGTTGTCGGTTGTTGTAAGAACCAAATGAGGTTAAGTGTGTTAAGTACAGTAGCAGTTACTTGTAAGAGCTCAGTGAACAGCAGTAAGAGGATACACTCTATAAAATGCACAGCTAAGAAGCAAGAACTACAATCCTACAGCCTGTGCAACAAAAACCACATTCACAGAAAAGATAGATACGATGAAAAGGCAGAGGGCTATGTACCAGATGAAGGAACAAGATAAATCCCCAGAAAAACAACTAAATGAAGTGGAGATAGGTAACCTTCCAGAAAAATTCAGATTAATGATAGTGAAGATGATTCAGGACCTCAGAAAAAGAATGGAGGCAAAGATCGAGAGGATGCAAGAAATGTTTAACAAAGACCTAGAAGAATTAAGGAACAAACAAACAGAGATGAACAATACAACAACTGAAACGAAAACTACACTAGAAGGAATCAATAGCAGAATAACTGAGGCAGAAGAACAGATAAGTGACCTAGAAGACAGAATGGTGCAATTCACTGCCACGGATAAGAATAAAGAAAAAAAGAATGAAAAGAAATGAAGAGAGCCTAAGAGACCTCTGGGACAACATTAAATGCAACAACATTCGCATTATAGGGGTCCCAGAAGGAGAAGAGAGAGAGGAAGGACCTGAGATAATATTTGAAGAGATTATAGTCGAAAACTTCCTTAACATGGGAAAGGAAATAGCCACCCAAGTCCAGGAAGCGCAGAGAGTCCCATACAGGATAAACCCAAGGAGAAACACACCGAGACACATAGTAATGAAATTGGCAAAAATTAAAGACAAAGAAAAATTATTGAAAGCAGCAAGGGAAAAAGGACAACATACAAGGGAATTCCCATAAGGTTAACAGCTGATTTCTCAGGAGAAACTCTACAAGCCAGAAGGGGGTGGCATGATATACTTAAAGCGATGAAAGGGAAGAACCTACAACCAAGATTACCTGGCAAGGATCTCATTCAGATTCTAAGGAGAAATCAAAAGCTTTACAGACAGGCAAAAGCTAAGAGAATTCAGCACCACCAAACCAGCTTTACAACAAATGCTTGTAAAGTATTTGTTGTAAAGGAACTTCTCTAAGTGGGAAACACAAGAAAAGGACCTACAAAAACAAACCCAAAACAATTAAGAAAATGGTAATAGGAACATACATATCGATAGTTACCTTAAACGTGAATGGATTAAATGCTCCAACCAAAAGACACAGGCTTGCTGAATGGATACAAAAACAAGATTCATATATATGCTGTCTACAAGAAACCCACTTCAGACCTACTGACACATACAGACTGAAAGTGAAGGGATGGAAAAAGATATTCCATGGAAATCAAAAGAAAGCTGGAGTAGCAATACTCATAACGGATAAAATAGACTTTAAAATAAAGAATGTTACAAGAGACAAAGAAGGACACTACATAATGATCAACGGATCAATCCAAGAAGAAGATATAACTATAAATATATATGCACCCAACACAGGAGCACCTCAACACATAAGGCAACTGCTAATAGCTATAAAAGAGGAAATCGACAGTAACACAATAATAGTGGGGGACTTTAACACCTCACTTACACCAATGGACAGATCATCCAAAACGAAAATAAATAAGGAAACACAAGCTTTAAATAACACAATAGACCAGATAGATTTAATTGATATTTATAGGACATTCCATCCAAAAACAGCAGATTACACTTTCTTCTCAAGTGCGCACAGAACATTCTTCAGGATAGATCACATCTTGGGTCACAAATCCAGCCTCAGTAAATTTAAGAAAACTGAAATCATATCAAGCATCTTTTCTGACCACAGTGCCATGAGATTAGAAATCAATTACAGGGAGAAAAATGTAAAAATCACAAACACATGGAGGCTAAACAATACGTTACTAAATAACCAAGAGATCACTGAAGAAATCAAAGAGGAAATCAAAAAATACCTAGAGACAAATGACAATGAAAACACAACGATCCAAAACCTATGGGATGCAGCAAAAGCAGTTCTAAGATGCAAGTTTATAGCTATACATTCCTACCTCAAGAAACAAGAAAAATCTCCTATAAACAATCTAACCTTACACCTAAAGGAACTAGAGAAAGAAGAACAAACAAAACGCAAAGTTAGCAGAAGGAAAGAAATCATAAAGATCAGAGCAGAAATAAATGAAACAGAAACAAAGAAAACAATAGCAAGGATCAAAAAAACTAAAAGCTGGTTCTTTGAGAAGATAAACAATATTGATAAACCTTTAGCCAGACTCATCAAGAAAAACAGGGAGAGGAGTCAAATCAATAAAATTAGAAATGAAAAAGGAGAAGTTACGACACCGCAGAAATACAAAGCATCCTAAGAGACTACTACAAGCAACTCTATGCCAATAAAATGGACTATCTGGAAGAAATGGACAAATTCTTAGAAAGGTATAACCTTCCAAGACTGAACCAGGAAGAAACAGAAAATGTGAACAGACCGATCACAAGTAATGAAATTGAAACTGTGATTAAAAATCTTCCAACAAAGTCCGGGACCAGATGGCTTCACAGGTAAATTCTATCACACGTTTAGAGAACAGCTAATACCCATCCTTCTCAAACTCTTCCAAAAAATTGCAGAGGAAGGAATACTCCCAAACTCATTCTATGAGGCCACCATCACTCTGATACCAAAACCAGACAAAGATACTACAAAAAAAGAAAAGTACAGACTGATATCACTGATGAATATAGATGCAAAAATCCTCAACAAAATACTAGCAAACAGAATCCAACAACACATTAAAAGGATGTTAAAAAAAAATGCATGGCTATACATTCCCAGCCCAAGAGCACTTGCTTTGACATGGTGTTTTAGAATCCAGATAAATTAGAAATAGGCTTGTGATGCAGCAGCCTAATGACTTTGCTGTTTCACAAGGACATTTAGATTCTTATCTGAAATACCTGAAGCTCCATAATGTTTGTGCCAACCTAGAAAAACTGCATTAAGTAGACTCTGGGCATATGCTGAAGATCAGTAGTGCAGGTTATTAAGAATTAATTTATCATGTGGTTCTAACCATCATGGAGTGCCAAAAGCAAGGTAGTGTCATACCAGATGTAGTCATTTCTAGGTTCATCCTTCCACCCTGCTCAATGCCTTTTCCTATGGTATGAGTGCCCACCTGGTAACTATATTTCATCAAGAGAAGTGATCTATGAAAGAAAAGAAGTTTCCACAACCAGAGTAATTTTTCTATAGTGTAGAGTGAGGTTACAAATTTAACTCATACTACAATCTGGATATTTAGAGAAAAAACAAACCCCTTTTTCTTTTTTTATAGATTATCTATATACTTCTACACAAGTCCCCACCCACCCTTTAGCAGGGAAAAATTAACTAAAATTAACTAAATATCCAATATCATTTACATTTATCATAATTTAAATAATAATTAAGCTAAGGTAATGTTAGACTTCCTACGATTAGCACAGTTCCTTGGAAGGTCTTCTCTCCTCGACTCTTCCCCTAAGTTAGTGTCTCAGAACATAGAGAGGAATGTGAGCTTCATGAGATCTCTGAAGAGTGAGTTATCTGGGGTATTTCTGCATGGTGTTCTCTGGTGTTTTATGTGATGCTCAGACATGCTCTCTGAGCTCAAGATTTGTATATCAAGGTGCTTACTTGACATTTTATGTGACTATCTAATAAGCATCACAATCTAAAATGTTCAGAACAGAACTCAAGTTTTATTCCTCTCTGAACCTTCCTCATTCATATGAATGGCCCCATTATCACCCAGTTTCTCAAGCCCAAACCCCAGGAGTCATTCCCTTTCCCTCACCTCTCCCATCTAATCATCACAAGAGCCTATCAGCTCTGCTAAAAACATACCTAGGATCTGTCCTTTTCTTTTCATCATCCTTGCCATTATTCTGGTCCAGGCCTCACGATGTCTTGACTAGACTCCTGAAGTAACTTTTTGTGTCATTTCAACCTTGTTCTTCTCTTGGCAGCCAGACTGACATTGAAAATATCAATCAAATTCTCAATCTCCTTCAAAACCTGTTGATGGCTCCCATGCATGTAGAATGAAATCTTGTCCAGTAACATCAAGACTTAGGTTAAACTGTTCTACAAGCCATGTATGATCCAGCTCCTGCTACATCTCCAATGTTATCACTCACTCTCAGCCACAATGATCTCTTTTCTGTTCCCTGAGCAAGACAAGGTCTTATGTGCCTTTGAGCCTCTGCAATTCACTATTTTGTGTACTTGGGCTGTTAGCAAGCTAAAATGTCACTTCATCAGAGAGGATTCTGATCACATTGTCAAGAGTGGCAAGAACTCAGTTCTCTGCTTTCTATCACATCACCTTTTTTTATCTTGCATCATTTATCACAATTTGTAATTATATCATTAATTAATGTGCTTACTTATTTTACTAGTTTATTGTCTGTCTTCCCCTTTGTTACATGCTCCATAGATGGGGACCTTATCTGTGCTGTTACTATTGTATCTTTCTCACTTAATATTTACTGAGTGGAATGGAAGAATGAATCACACTATATGTTGCAGTTTAATATACAGTCAGTTATGCTTAAAAATTATTTTCAAATTATACAATGCCTTCCACAGTTGGCATAATGTGGTTTTAGTCATTTAAAGCTTCTATTGCTACTAATACTACAACTATTTTATCACTACAATGTTGTCTTTTAAACATTCCATAATAAAATAACATTGCTGCCAACAGATATTTGGAACAAGAGCATGGTGCTTCGACTGGGCAGACATGGTAAGAATTACTGGAGTGTTGGTCATATCTGCTGCTCTAACTTAGGACTCTGACAGGAGCATTTTAGGAGCTAGCGATGATGATTGCCTTGAAGCTTCAGTCATTCAGAGAGTTGATATAACCTACATTCACTTGGAAGAAATGTATAGCTCCTATACATAAATCGGTAACTACTTTGGAATGTGCACTTTGTCTGTAAACCATGCAGATCTAAATTTTATGCCCAAAGCTCTGATAAAACAGTCCAGATATCCTTTGCATTTCTATGGTGCTGGGCCATGAAGCATGATATTGCATGAGACCAGTATCATCCAGAATTTTCACTTGTCCTGAGGCCTAAAAAGACCTAATGAAATTTAATTTGTTTTGCTGGGAGTACTATTGGCTCAAGCATATTGAATTCAGCCAGAAGCTTATCTCCGGATGAAAGCCTAGAAATAGCTGCTTTGACATTCACTTCTTCATCCTGTTTTGTATCATTGTGAATATTGTGAATATCTGCAGATTACTCAAAATTGTACCTGTGGTGGTTGAAACTTTATATTAGACTTTTCAAACATGTGAACTTTACTCAAATTTATGCACAGAAAGAGAATTCAAGAGAGTCTTCCTCCCAAAAAGACTTCTTAGGAAATAATTTGAAGTTAACCAATGGAGTGCTTGTCTTCTCTCTTTTTAAAGATTCCTCAGAATTAATTTTCACAGACACTTCTCACCTTTACACCTTTTGCTGAAACTTTGTTCAGGTCTGATAAATGTGTTAAGTAGCTCAAACTGGCTGATATTAGTGTGGAAATTGCCATCCATCAACCTTCACTCCTACATTTACTGTGTGCTATGTGCCTTTAGCCAATTTTTTTAACCTTGGTAAGCCTCTGTTTTTCCCATTGTAAAAAAGAATTCTAATAATTGCTATGGCATATGATTCTCCAGGATTAACTGAGATTAATGCAAGTAAAGGCCTTAACTTGGGGGCTTGGCACTACGTGTCCAATATATGGTAACTACTATCATTAACAATATTGATGCCTAGTTCCTTTATTTATTTATTTGTGTCTAACATATATGTTTGGCTGTAAATTAATTATACATTTCTGCAGAAAGTTTGTTGTGTTTTCAATGCTTAAATGCCATAATTACCCCTTTTTACTCACGTTTTTCCTATTTTTCTTAATTATATTGTGTATTACCTCTTAAACAGGTAAAATCTAAGAATATGGACAGTTTTTTTTTTATGCTGAGCCTAATTTTTAAGACAACTCTCACTATGCTTCATCGGGTACAGTTGTGTAACAGGGACCATTCTTCCCTTTTGCTCAGGTTTCGGCCTTAAGAATACAAAGTGGCTCTGCCTATAGTGAGAAGGGACTTTTGGCACCTTTTTTCCCACCTAGGGGAGTATTAGAGAGTCTTCTTTCAACACTATATCCATTTCCTTACTAACTCCTCACCAAAGGAGGGCTGATAATGCAATTCGTTAGAGCTTATAACAGTCACTATGCTTTCCAAGTGGGGAATGTTACTACATCTTTTTTTTTTGTTTGTTTGTTTTTGCGGTACGCGGGCCTCTCACTGTTGTGGCCGCGGCCTCTCCCATTGCGGAGCACAGGCTCCGGCGCGCAGGCTCAGCGGCCATGGCTCACGGGCCTAGCCGCTCCGCGGCATGTAGGATCTTCCCAGACCGGGGCACAAACCCATGTCCCCCGCATCGGCAGGCGGACTCTCAACCACTGCGCTGCCAGGGAAGCCATTATTGCATCTTAACAGCAACCATATGGGAACCTCTCTTCCCCTTCATTCTATTGTCTGCTAAGATTTAGACCTTATTTCATGCCATTTATCTTGATTTTTAATCCCTCTGATGGGAAGCAGCCATCAAAGTGTGGAGGCAAGGCTGCCTACACAGGTCCTCCCTGTTCCAGTGTCTCTGCCTGTGGATGGGTGGGTACCCCTAACTCCATGAGACTGATTGAGCAATGGGATTTGGAGTCTGTTTGAAAGACCCATGTGTTCTAAATCCAGCGGGTAGGGAGTGGGAAGCTTCTGTGTCTAACTTATCAGAGAAGCCTTGCTTTGAGAAAGTTCTAGCTTGCCTAGGAATTAAGAAATGAATTTGGCTATCATTTCTTATGTAAAGCATGGCTTCAAAGGATACCCACAAGGAGAAAAGAGGTGCATGAAAGCTTTAAGTCATCTGCAACACCTAGCATTATGCTCTTTCTTTCAGAACAACTCCAAGAATGTTTTCATACACACAACATAAAGATTTATAAAAAAAGGATAGTCTATTTGTATTCACAGATTTTCACTGAATATTTTCATTTTTCATCATACATTATTTTCCTTAACTTCCACTTAGAAAAGGTTTTCACAGCACAAAATTATATTTTAAAAAAGATTCCTAACAGTGAAATAAACACCAGTTCTAAATATAACCTTCATGCTCTGCAGAAAAAGGCAGCCATAATCTCCTGAAGAACCCAGCCGTGTAATCTGACCACTGTTTAATGTCACAAAGACTTGCAGGCTCTATTTATATAAATTGGCAGACACTGATATGGTTTCAGATACATTTCTAAACGCCACGTCATGCCTCACTTGTGTGCTATAACTTCACAATCTGATAAGGAAAAAGAAAATCAATTTTAATTTCGAAATTAAATTTGAAGAAAACAAGAAACTACAATAACCAAATAACAATAGCCAAATTGTATGACTTGGTGTTCCCAGAGCTGTTAGTGACATACTACTAAAAAAGCTAATTTTTAATATGAATTGCTGGAGAACAAATTACCACTTAAATGAAATCTAACGGTAAAGTACTTAAGAGCAGATGCACAGGGTCTGGAGTGGAACAGAATTGTGTTTGAGTCCTTAGTTGTGTGAACGCAGATGGGTTACATAATTATTATAGACCTAAATTTCCTTCTGAGTAGAAAAGAGGTGAAAATTCCTTCCTCATAGGGTTATGATAAGTATCAATGATAAAGTTGTCAAGCACACAGGACAGTGCCTGGCACAAAGCAAGAGCTGAAAAAGAGCAGTGATGCATTAGATTAAGCAGCTGGCTAGAAGGTACTAATCAATAAAGAAGCTCACAAAAAATGAGACAGTACAAGAAAATTTATTTTCATTTTAACATATATTTCATAGCTCCCTGCAATATTTAAAAAAAATATTTTCATTTTGGGGCTTCCCTGGTGGCGCAGTGGTTGAGAGTCCGCCTGCCGATGCAGGGGACACTGGTTCGTGCCCTGGTCCGGGAAGATCTCACATGCCGCGGAGTGGCTAGGCCCGTGAGCCATGGCCGCTGAGCCTGCGCGTCCGGAGCCTGTGCTCCACAACGGGAGAGGCCACAGCAGTGAGAGGCCCGCGTACCGCAAAAAAAAAAAAAAAAAAAAAAAAAAAAAAAAAAAAAAAAATTTCATTTTTATAAAAGAAGACAGTAATAATGTAACCAGGTATTTATTTGAACACATAGTGGTATTAAAAGGAATTAACATTCTCATTTACTTCCCAACTTTTGTGTCTTCTCTCTCTGATTTAGCTTCTGCCGGATTAATCTTCCCAACGAACAATTACCATCTTGTTATTCTCTTGCTCAAAAATCTTCATGGATTCCCAACTGCCCACTGAATAAAGTTTGAACTTATCTTGCTTTTCAATATCTTCCACAAATTTGGCCCTAACTCATCCTTCAAACATTATCCCTTACTCTTCCCTTTATAAATCTTATGCTTCAGCCAAACTGAACTAGATTTTAAACTTCTCAAAGTCAGAGGTCTTCATTTACTTGTCTTTGTAACCTTAATATCTACTACACTGTAACGATTCATGTCCTTCCCAGTCAATATCAGTATGGGCAGTTTCTAGGCTTGCTGATTTTATTCTTGCCCCTTCCAAAATTTGTATTGTGATTTGTCATCATTTTCAATGTTGTTTTAGTCTTCTGAAATGTTAGTGATTCCCAAACAACTCTATTGCACACCATTTCAACTGCATCATCAAATAGTTAATCATAAAAATAACACAGTCCCAGAGGAAACATTCTGATATCACCTCTAATAAATGTTGATGCCTTCTTAATTTAAGACTTACATAATACAGACTTAACCCATGCCTTCCCTGAAAATATGGCTATCAGAGACACTAAAATCTTTCACTTAGAATAGATGTTGATATATTATTTTTTGAATAAAGGAATGAGTTAAAGGCCTCAATGGAGTACAGGATATAGGCTGTTTTTTTTTCACTATAGTATATCACTATTGCAAAGAAAGAAACATATTCAATATAAATACTGTCCTAAAGGCCATAATATTTTCTACCCAGTACTTTGTGATTTCTTTATGATTACACATTAATTTTTCATAGACTTGTTATAGCTTCTTACCAGGAATGGAATATCTATGATTGTCCTCTTTTTTTCTTTAAAACATTGAGAGCTACAATTTTCTGTTATTCAAGCACTTATAGAGTTAGTAGCAACTGATAAATACTATTTAGAATCTCATACATGTAGAGTACCTGGCTAGATACTATAACAAATAGTTAAAGCAATTGCTCTCAAAAAATGTATTATTACTTGCTGCCTATGCTCCCTTACTTCCGTTCTCTTCTTTATCCACTATAATTGGACCTTGGTCCTAACCACTCTGCTAAAATCACTCTTGTTAAGGTCAATCACCTCCCTCTGGCAAAACCTAACCCTTATATCTCTCTTCTCAGCTTAGCAGCATTGCCACAACATAAGAAGGGGTCTCTTGATTTCCCCTGTGCCCACTACACACTTCTCTAAACATCTCCCCAATTCTTCTCCAGCTCAGTAAAAATCACTGCCCAATTATTCAAGCCCCAAACTTAGAAATTATTCTAATTTTTTCCTTCCTTCACTTCCTGCATTTAAACCACAGAACCAAGTTATGTTAGTTCTTCCTAAAAAATGCATTCTGAGTCTATTTCCCCTCATCTCAACTGCAACCATATTAATGACAGTCACTTAAAACTACTAAACTACTACTACTACAATACCCTCCTAATTGGTCTCCCGCCTACATGCCTCTCCCCGTCTGTTATCCATTTTAAGGTAATCAGAACTTCTCACTTCCCTCCTTAAAACATTCTAGCAATTTGCAAATGTCAGGGGTAGAGTAGAGCCCCAAGTCTTTACCTTGGTCTGTGAAGAAGGCCTCCATGAGGTCCCCCCAACACCAGAAACCTCTTTTAGCTCTTCTCTTACAAGTTCCTTAAATAAACCAATCTCCTTCACCGTACAAGCCTTTGACTTGTTTCTGCCTCTGTTTGGATATACCTTCCTCAGAGTTTGTACATTATTTAGGTTTCAGTTCAAATATCACCTCCTCAGAGAATCTTTCCTTGTCATGCAGTCTAAAGAGAATTCTTAGTCCTTTGCTGTCATATCATCCAATTCACTGGCTTCATAACGTTTACTACAGCAATGAAATGAGTCATAAACTTGGTCATTTATTTACTTGCTTCTTTATGTTTTGTCTCCTTATTTGTCTAAATTAGTAGTTATTTGAGGTCCAGGAATTGTCCTCTTGTAAACTGGTCTAGACCAGGGGATGACAAACTATCACTTCAGGGCCAACCCAGCCCACCACCATTTTTGTAAACAAAGTTTTATTGGAACACAACCATACCCATTCATTTAAGAATTGTTTATTTCTGCTTTCACGCCGTAAGGACAGAGTCGAGTAGTTACAAAACAGACTATGTGGCCCTCAAGTCAAAAATATTTACTATGTGGGCATTTACAGAAAAAATTTGCCATCCATGTGCTAGACTTATGGGATGCCAAGGTAACTGAACCTGTTACAAAAAATAAATAAAACAAAAAACAAAATAAAAACCACTTATCTAGTCAAGGATGTAACACATTTTAGAGCCTGAATTGCAGTAGGCTATGAAAGAAGTAGAGAAATCATCCAGAGGCAGAATATATAGTATTTGACAACTTCCTGGGTATAAGGAATAAAGGAAGAGAATGAAATGACTCCAGGGTTTTAAGTCTGGGTACCTTAGAGAATGTTGGTACCATTAGTGAAAACTGGGGTGTAAGGAGAAGGATGTGATCCGGAGAAAGGACAATGAACGTGATATTGGACATACATACTAAGCACAAAGTCCCAGCAATACACTGTTGGAGAGATGGCAAGTGAACAGTTATTGGTCTAAAGCTCAGAAGAGTGATCGAAGCTAGAGAATTATACCTCAGACTCAGATATGCCCAAGCAATAACAATATAAAAATTGTGTAAGTAGATAAAGATTCAGGAAGAGAATTTTTTTTAAATAAGAAGGTATTCAAGGACAGGACTTTAAGAAGTACATGTATTTAAGGATAAGAAAAGAAGAGACAAGACAAAAATGTCATCTTAGAAGAAAAATTATAATAGTTTCCAGAAGAAATAGTTTTTCAGTCTTAACTGCTAAAAAAATTTTTAAATGTAAAAGGAAAAGGACAAAATGGAGAAAATTTTTTCACATTTATAATAAAAAATGATTCAAACACTTCACGTACATATAAAATTATATATACATATACACATAACAATTCTAAGCCTCACAGATATTTATACGCCATATATATATATATGAATAAAGGTGTAGAGTCTACGCCAGTTAATCAAACAACAGTGACTTAAACAACATAGAAATTATTTCCTCCCTCATATGATAATCTTAGCACGAGCATATACGGGCTAACATGGCAGCTCCATTTGGTGGTGGTAAGCACCAGGCTCCTTCTAGCTTGTGGTTCTGTTATTCTTAACATGCATCTTCCACTTTGTGAGCTACAATGGCTGCTCCAGTTTCTGCCATTACGTCCTATTCCAGCTGGCAAGAAGGAAAAAAGGATAGTAGAAGTCATCCTGCCCTCTTTCTCTTTTTGGACACTGCCCAGATGTTGCATACATCAATATTGCTCACAACCCACTAGCCAGAAAGCAGACATAGGACTACACCAGCTACCAAGGATGCTGGAACTTGTTGTTTTTATCTCAATGACAACGTGCCCAGATAAAATGTGTGGACTTATTCCCAACTGAAAAACGAGAGAAGATACTGAGTTATAGCTGGCAGTCTCTGTCAAACACTGCCCCAACTAAACAACAAAGCCATGGGATATGAGAAGAATCACAAAGAATACAAATGGCCATTAATAATAATCAAAGAAATGGAAATTATAACAAGACACCAGACAATTCTACGACACTGACAATTTAAAAATGCTAAAAATATTTGCAGGTAAATAGGCCTCACCACACATCCCTACACTTCAACCCAGTGCAGACCAAATCACTGTCACACCTAGACTAGGACAATTGCCTCCTAACCTTCTCCCTGTTTCAATTCTTGTCATTCCCATTCAATCCTCCAAACTGCTCTCAAGAGTTCACACTTTTGCTGATTCTGCTCACTCAGCCTGGAATGCTTTCCCCGGCCTCTCTGGCAAATGCCTACTCATCTTTGAACTCAGCTCAAAAATAACGTCTGTAAATTGTTCCTGATCTCTCTTTTTACCACATACAGAACTGATTTCCTCAGCTGTGCCCCTTCTGTACCTTGTATATGTTTGTATTACTTTACTATGTTTTTTTGTTTTGTTTTGTTTACTTCGCTCATTAAGAAATTAAGCTTTTCAAACACAGGATTGCACCTTCTCTTTTTTGGATTGCCTTTAAGTACCTTAGCGCCTGCCACAAAATAAGCCTTCACTAAATATACCAGGACTCATCACTCTAATAACAATGTCTCCTTAAATCCTGGATTAGAGTAAAAAGGATCAATCTTACTGGAAGGTCCATAGGAAATTTTATGACAAATAAAATGTCCCCAAGCCTTGACACTTGAACACTGTCCTGGCCTAACCTTTCATGGAAAAAGGCAAAACCAAAACAAAACACCTTTCCTTCTTTAAGTTTTAAGAGGTCCATTTTTACAGTATCTTTCAGTCTATTCTCAAATTTCAACCTTTCCATATTCCATCAAGGCAGCATACTCAAAAGAAGAATTAAGAGAGGTTCCATGTGTTTATATGCCAGGAACCTGGTCTCCTCTTTTGATATTCAAAATAGATCATGTTCAGACTCCTACATGATCCAGGCTATATACAATTATAAAAGGAACCTACATTAATTTTCCATTTATTGCCTTTACTAATCTGTAGTCTCTGGGGGAGGTAACATGGGAAGATTAAAATTGACTGACTAGGAATATTCTCAAACCTAAGGAGATATTTTTAAATGGCAATGAAATTAAAAGTAGGAGAGCCATTAGGCAATGATCTGATCAGTCATATTTCTTTCCTGAGGACGTAATGTCAGATGCTTAGTAGAGAATCTGGGATGAGGAAGATTCAGAAACCCTCAGAATTATTCTGCCACTCTAAGTTCTTTCTGATTTTATTTGTGTATTCAGCTTCCACATGATTGATATCAGGCCTCTGTAACATTAGGCCTCTGGAACCCTATAACTTGTTAACACTTCTCAACAGACTGAAGAATGATTAATGAATTTGTGTGGCAGGGCAGCGGGTACGAAGGAGGACATGTCAAGAACAAATGACTAAGATCTCTAGCAGTTTTTCCAACAACAAGCAAATTCAATTAGAGGAATTCTTTTATACTTCATTATCTCATTATTCATCTGTTCACTTTTTTAAAAAGCAATATATTGCTTCTTCATGAAGTCATTAGTTTTCCCTATATTAAAGAAAATGTGTCTTTCTGTGTATTTTGAGATCATGGTTTTCTTTAGGGTGACTTGTAAGCATCACATAAGATTATAAACTAAAAAAAGATTATCCCTCAGAATAGAAGCATGATATGAACATTTATTTTTCTTTGTCAACATTTGCTCTGGCCCAAGGCATTTTTAAGTGTCTAGTAAGAGACCATGGCTATTCTCTTGTTCTTTGTTTTTTCCTTTGAATATTTCCCACTAGAGTTGAAAGAGAAGCATCTTTCCTCTCCAGCTGCAAAGTTATATAAGGTAAGTCTGGAGATCCTGGAGGGCAAATCCTTTACTTTATAGCAAACGCTGATTTAAAACTGAAACAAAAGAGAGAGAGGTATAAGGGGGTGTAGAGGAAAGAAGAGAGAGAGAGGGAGAGGATAAGAGTGCAAATCCTGAAACACGCAAATCCCTGGTTGCAGTCATTCCCCGTGGCTACTTCACTCTTGCCTTCTTTATAATTTTAGCATGTGAACCAATATTTCTGCTTTTCACCCAAAACTACTTTGAATGTGGTTTCTATTCCTTGCAGTTGAGGCTACTGACTAATTAATGCTATTCAGTCTTTGACCATAATAATGAAAAATTTTTGTTTTCCTCTCAGAATTCAATTAATTAATGCAAAAGCATTAAGTCAGAAATGAACAAGAATGCCCTTGATTTTGTGAATTCAGAATATGCCAGCCACCTCTGTCTACTGCTGAGGAGATGATTATAGAGGAAACAAAATCGGGGGCAGGGGTGGGAGGAATGAAGAACTACCTTCCTTCCACAATTTTTAAAGCTGCTGAAAGTGTTAACATTTCCCATGTCCTTACTTAAAATGTAAAGCTTATAAAATGTCTAACTCTTACTTTTCTGCTTTCTTGTAGGACCTGGCACACAGCAGTACATGCAGAAGCTGTGAGGAGGATATTCACACCTTTGCCTAATTAATGCGCAGCTTTGTTGGACTTCTACCCAATCCCTGACAATGCCAACAGTGATAAGGGACCATTAAAGTCTAATGAGCTTGGAAAAATCGGAAACCTGAGTCTCTGGTAGAATGTTAAAGCTGATCTACTTTTGTGGAGGAGAAAAGGTCTTAAGACATTCATTCTATTCATTAAAAATATCTTTGTGAATTAGTAAAGAAATGTTCTTATCATTTGATAGCTCTGCTATGTAAGTGTATTTTTCATTTTTTAAGCTGCAAGCTGTGTTGACTAACAGCAGGGAGGAAGAAATAAATTAATCCTTCTTTTCATCAAAAAGCAAAACTAAGTGCGCCTAAATCAAGCTTTTTGTCTTAGTAAGAGGTTCCTGGAGGAAGTGCTATGTCTGATGTTAGCAACCTGATGTAAAACTTAAATGTACACATTTTTGTGCAATGTAAACATAGGTTAGTTACTGATGTTCACTGCTGGTCAGTATTAATTTATAACATGTTTCATTAATACTTAAACCATTACTTTTAGTTGGAGAATTACATAGAAGATGCTTAATAAATTTCCTAATTATTCTTCCTTATCCTTGACATTATAACTTGCATTCTTTTATTCTCTGATAGATGTTTGTATACACACACACACACACACACACACACACACACACACACACACACACAGGCACATATTACATTAGCACTACAGTACTATTAATACATGAGTTCATTAGTAAATAAGACAGATACTGTCTTTACCTCTACCCTCATACAGGAAAGCCTTTATGAAAGACTTCTTCTAAAATATTTTCTATAGAATGAATTCATGCAATAAGTAAGATGGTGTGTTACACGATGTACTCAGTAGTCTAAACCTCCTTGAATAGATCAAAAATGTACCCCTGCTACGCTGAAGTCTATGACATAATGAATACTGTTATAACGAAACTCCTGTTTATTTCAGAAAATGAATTACATTTAACTTGGAGAAAACGAAAATGGCTTTCTTGAAAATGACCTGTAAAACACTGTAAATTCACCACTACTTCTTCATTCTTCTGGGAGAGTTTCCTCAGGAATTGACATGCAAATCATCAGGGTCTACATATAGTTCCCATTACATACAAAGGACAGTGACTACACAAATTAGTGATTTTGTTCATCAGTAAAAAACAGAAAAACATTGCCTGGATATTTGTTAAAAGTTGTGTTTTTTTCCTTTCTCTGAATCATTTTTCCTGAGCCAGTTTCTACTGACAGAATTTGTCTACTCACGTTAGTGACAGAAAGAAATAATTAACTGTAAGTTGTCACTAGTGATTGGATGATCCATGAAGTAAGGCACACTAAGTGGGGCAGATGAAATCCAAGCTATCTTTCTCCATGTCTGCTGGAATAGAATTAAGGAATAATCTCTGAGATATTCCCACTTCTCATTTCTTAAGTTTATGTGGATGAAAAATGGTAATAACCTATATTTTGCAGGATCTTTAAGAGACAATTTTTATCCCTAATCACATCCCCTGGGAAACATCCTACTCTACTCTTAGGATGTGCCTGAGATAAGGATAAATCTATGTAATTATAATTAGGGTGAGATCTTAATAATTGGTAAATATTACTATGCCTAATTGTTAAATATGACTTGTTAGTGGATAAACGTGAATTGTTAATGGATAAAAAAAGAAATAGTTATTTGGCTCCCAATTCATTCACTTAACACATATTTAGTGAATGCCTTCCATATATCAGAAGTTTTTCAAGTAACAGAGAAAAAAAGATGACTAAAATGTAATTATCCTCCTCAAAGTAATCCCACTCTAGAAGAAGATAAATTTGAAAATTGATGCTTAAGATATAGCATTATCAAGGCTATGGACGCAAAAGGAAGGTCATAGAAGGGTTAGTAGATGTGAGCAAAGGGGGCTCAGAAAAGCTTTCAGGAGAACGTTATGCTTGATCTGAGCCTTGAAGGATACTTCGCAGCTATCTCGGAGACAAAGGGTGAAGGAGTCTCCTGGAGTTATGGCAAAATGTGGCTGCTGACATAGAGATAATTCCAGAAAAAGGCCAGCAACTGCAAAGTCAAGTAGATTTGAAGCATTAGCACCTGTGGAAAGTGGCAAGTAGTGTAGTTTATCTGGAGAGAAGGGTAAGAAACCAGAACTATTGTAGGAGGCAAGTCTAGAGAGAGAGAGGCTAGGGTCAGATCATAAAAGTCCTCAAATGCTTCCAGGAGAAATATGAATTTTATTCTGAAGATCTGTAAGAGGTCACTAAAGATTTTCAAACATAGCTAGTTTTGTATTTTAGAAAGAGCACTCTGGTATTAAAAGCTGAGCAAGACAGGAGGCAGAAAACCACTTAGGAAGAGCAGAGAAGGAATGAAAAATGCCCCTTTTATCTCTGTTAGAAAACTGGAAAGATGGCTGTGCTTAAACCTGGAAATGGAAACACAGAGGAGGAGAATTTTCCTTCTTTGAAAGGTGAATAGTGAAGGAAAGGCCAAGTTCAATTTGGATATTCCAGCTTCAATGGCATGTACAACACAGAAATAGAAACAGACAGCGATGAAATAGGGAACAGGAGCTTAGAAAAAGTATCAGAAATAGATCACGGGCATCATGATCCTATGGGTATTAGTTTCATTGGTCCTGGTAACCTCCCCCTTAAGAGGCCCATGCTGCAGTGGATGCTCTGTTATACGTTTGCCCACTTTTGGTGATCATAAGTAACACCTGATGTATTTATTAAAGAAATTTTTAAAAGAAAAGAAGATATTCCCAGGTCTTTTCCCACAGTGAGTGGATCAGAATCTTCAAGGAAAGGCCCGGAGACCTGTTTGTCTTATTTTGTTTTAAAAATACCTTTAAAGGATTCTTACCAGCATGGAATTCAGGGATCTGTTAGTCTAATAGCAACATTTGTTAAGCACCTATTATGTGTTAGGAATTCTAAGCTTTACGCACATACAGTCTCTATATCTTAGGACAACGTTAATAAGATGGATATTTTATCCCCCTTCTAATATAAGGAAACTGACATTCATGGTCTTGTTCAAGGTCTCAAAACTAATGAGTGGAAATAGCAACTCCTACTGATTCCAGTGTCTGCATTCTTTTTTCTTTTTTTTTGCGGTACGCGGGCCTCTCACTGTTGTGGCCTCTCCCGTTGCGAAGCACAGGCTCCAGACGCGCAGGCTCAGCGGCCATGGCTCACGGGCCCAGCCGCTCCGCAGCATGTGGGATCTTCCTGGACCGGGGCATGAACCCGTTTCCCCCGCATCAACAGGCGGACTCTCAACCACTGCGCCACCAGGGAAGCTCTCTGCATTCTTTACATTAAAATATATCTTGCCCTACATTGTGTTGAAGGATGCCTAGCATGACACACGAAAGGTATTTTCTCTTAGTAAAGTACCTGTTATAGAGAAAATTATATTATAGAGAAAATGAAAAAAAAGTCAATAAAATTAGCTTTGGTGTTGAAGTTCTCAAATGTACCTTTCCTCCCTTGCATCAATATTGCTCTGCTAAGCAGCAACTGTACCCTCAGGTGCTGAGCTTCACACCCTTTAAACATTTTCTCTACTATTTTTGTGTTTTCCTCCTCATCTCTTTCCTCTTTGTTCTCTTGATGGAAGCTAGAAACCACTATCCACTGAACTCTGGCCAAATTTAAGCCAAGATGACTGAGCAAAACGGGGATGATAAGAAGATTGTTTACCAAAATTGGAATGACAAGGGAGAGGAATAGCAGTGATATCTAATATAAATAGAATATAATAAAAAATACAAAATATCTCATTAAGCTATATTTCAATGTCAAATACTTTTTTGCTCCATTTATTTTCTGTTCAGCAAGTACAAACATTTTCCTCACTACAGGTGTTCTGTTAACAATTAGACTATTCTGAAAATTAATAATCCTAGGGTCCTCATCCAAAATCATGTGCCCTGCAGGTTCTTGTGGTCCTAACAATTGGAAAGGTTAAGTCATGTTCTTAACTTGCTCTTCTTCCTGAGGCTTATAATACAGCAAGTTTTTCTGTGTATGATCATCTATCAACCAATACTTATAAAAGGCCCACAGGGTGCAGCATTATACAGGGTGCAACTGAGTGGTATGTTCAAAAAAGCACAGATAATATCTGACAGGTTTCAAAATAGATGAGATAGGACACATACAAGCAGGGGTTCAGAAGCACAGAGAAGACTCAAGAAGCTGGTGGAGATAAAGTTAAATAAGCATTTTAGGTTCATGTAGAAACAAAATGTCAGACAAGGGGCATCATAAATGGGCAACATCCAAGGCCAAGGAGTTCTGAGCTACAAACTATAAGCCCGGGAGTGGAATATCTTGCATTGCAGGACAATAAAGAAGTACCTAAATAATAATGGAAACATGTCAAAAGATCACAAGAGCTAGCTTGAACACATTCCCACTAGTTAAATCTGGGACAATCTGAGCACCAGAATAATGACCATAACAAGTTATAACCCATTAAATAAAATAAGAATCCATGAATGCATGCTGATATCAATCAATCAATTAACCAAAAAGAAAGAAATGTTCTTAGAATATTATAGAATGTCAGCCATTAAATGTAGAAGGAATGACAGAATTGGAAAATCATCATTTGGCAACCATCAACATAATAAGTGAGTCAGGCAAAAATCATCAATGGAAACTAAAACCAGAGAGTGAAAATTTAATGAGGAATAAGATTTTTACATAGCCTCAAAGTCTCCCACCATAAGATATTTTTGTTTGTTTGTATTTATATATTTTTAAATTATAATTTTTAAAGTATAGTTGGCACAATATTATATTAGTTTCAGGTGTACAATATAATATTTCTATCTTTTTATAGATTGTACTCCATATAAAGTTATTATAAAATGTAAACTATATTCCTTGCACTGAACATTACATCTTTGTAATTTATTTATTTTATACCTAGTAGTTTTTTGCTTTTTTTTTTTTGCGGTACGCAGGCCTCTCACTGTTGTGCCCTCTCCCATTGCAGAGCACAGGCTCCAGACGCGTAGGCTCAGTGGCCATGGCTCATGGGCCCAGCCACTCCGCGGCATGTGGGATCTTCCCGGACCGGGGCACGAACCCGTGTCCCCTGCATTGGCAGGCGGACTCTCAACCACTGCGCCACCAGGGAAGCCCTATACCTAGTAGTTTTTCTCTCTTAATCCTCTTCACCTATTTTGCCCTTCTCCCCACCCCCTCCCCTCTGGCAACCGAACCGCTGGTTTTTTCTCTGTATCTGTATGTTTCTGTTTTGTTATATTTATTCATTTGTTTTATTTTTTAGATTCCATATATAAGTGAAAACGTATGTTATTTGTCTTTCTCTGTGTGACTTATTTCAGTAAGCATAATGCCCTACAGGTTCATCAATGTTGTTGCAAATAGCAAACTTTCATTCTTTTTACGGATAAATAATATTCCATTGTATATATATACCACATCTTCTTTATCCATTCATCTGGTGACGAACACCTATGTTGATTCTATATCTTGGCTATTGTAAATAATGCTGCTATGAACACTGGGGTGCATATATATTTTTGAATAGTGCTTTTATTTCTTTGGATAAATACTCAGGTGTGGAACTGCTGGATCATATGGTAGTCCTGTTTTTAATTTTTTGAGGAACCTCCATCCTGTTTTTAATAGTGATTGTAGAAATCTACATTCCCACCAACAGCACACAAGCATTCCCTTTCTCCATATCCTTGTCTCTTTGATGACAGCCATTCTGACAGGTGTGAGGTGATATCTCATTGTGGTTTTGATTTGTATTTCCCTGATGGTTAGTGATGAGCATCTTTTCATGTGCCTATTGGCCATCTGTACATCTTCTTTGGAAAAATGCCTATTCAGGTCATCTACCCATTTTTTAATTGGGTTGTTTGTTTTTTTGATATTGAGTTGTATGAGTTCTTTATATATTTTAGATATTACTCCTTATCAAACACATCATTTGCAAACATCTTCTCCCATTCAGTAGGCTCCCTTTTTATTTTTTTGGTGGTTTCCTTTGCTATGCAAACACTTTTAAGTTTGATTAAGTCTCATTTATTTATTTTTGCAATTGTTTACCCTACCTGAGGACACAGATCCAAAAAAAAAATATTGCTAAGACCAATGTCAAAGAGCATACCATCTATGTTTTCTTCTAGAAATTTTATGGTTTCAGGCCTTACATTTAGGTCTTTAATCCATTTTGAGTTTATTTTCATACATGGTGTGAGAAAATGTTCTAGTTTCACTCTTTTAGATATAGCTGTCAAGTTTTCCCAAAACCACTTGATATTAATTACAAACAAAATAGTAACTTGAAATGTTTATTATAATTAATAAAAATGATTCTATTCTAATTTTATGTCACAGTTCTATAAGCTAAAACATTTTTTTTTAAATTTAGTGTGTATCTGAAGTGAAAATTGATTTGAAGCTGATTTTCCTGATATCAATTCATTTTATTGTCTTCTGTCTCTAACTCTTCCTAATATTGTGGGAAAAGATTCTATGTAATTGTTTGTTCTAATCAGTTGCATTTTTATTGATCAAGATTTTACTAAATTTATTTTCCTTAACTTCAGTGAATTCATAAAAATGATCCATCACTTACTTAACGGCTATCATGCACTCTCTTTCAGAATACATCTCTTAAAGACGTATGAGGAAAACAGCACCTGGAAAATCACACTGTCAGAGCTGTGGAGAAATGGTCTGAATTAACTGTGTGTCTGCTCAGTGAGACAGATGAGAAAATTATTCTCAACCCCACGTGTACCACTATTGGATAAGTTACCCACACTGAGCCTGAGCTAGAGGGATTGGTGCTCAAGGAAATGAAGGAAGGAGATCTAGCACTCTGACAAAAAGGCCATTCAACCATAGGACACCTCTAAAGAATTATTTTCATTCTAGCCTTGGTATATTTAAAAGAAAACACTTCTCTCAACTGTTGTGCAGTATAGCTGCAGGTGGTTTCCAACATATAGTATTGTGTTTGGCCTGATCCAAGTGAATTCCAAGAAATACAAGTTCTGTAAGATGTCAGTATACGTTCTCCCAAAAACGGTGGTATCTATTGTCAAATAAGTTTAGAAAAAATCTGGGTTAAACTATACTTTTTATTGCACAAATATTTTAATACAGTTCTTTATCATTTATCAATGTAAAGTGTGAATTTTCAGAAGCCATGGGATACTCCCTGCTTTTGAAATCATTTGTTTATGAAGTTAACCTTTTTTTCCCTGCAGAGCCTCTTACAAAACTTGTGTTTTGTAACAAAACACAGTACAATTTGTTTGTACAAAACAATACAACATGAAGGTAATTGTGATTTGAAGTAGAAAGCTCAAAAAATTGAACAAAGTACTTAAAGATGTGTTACAGACTATTTTCAAGAGCTATATCTTCAGATTTAGGAAAAGCTAACAAAAACAAACAATAGCAAAACATATCCTGGTTAAATAACTGAACTTCAAAGATAAGAAAAGAATTCTTTAGGGTATCCTGGAAGAATCAAACAAGTTTTCTAAAGAGCGGAGAAGCAGGCTGGCCTAAGAATTTTCCCCAAATGTTCAATCCCAGAGTACAATGCAGCAAGGTCTAGATATTCTGAAAGAAAGTATGACACAACCGTATTATACTCAGCTCAACTGTCATTTAAGATAATTATGGAATAAATATAACATGGACAACAACATTCATGAGGAAGGAATAGGAGGGGGAAGAAAGTGTAAAAGAGTCACCCCTCCATCTTCCACGGAGAGCTACTGGTCCATCCACACTAAGTACAGATGTAGAGTTTAAAAGTCTTCAAACTTATAATATTCTGCCTTAACCTCAAATGGTTTATTCTTTTTTTATAATTGATAATCCTTTGGTAAAAAGAAACATTTATTTCAAGTTTAACAATTTCTCCAGTTTCACTTGTTTCTTGTCCTGCTAGTAGATTCAAGTGGAATTAAATTTAACACTTTTTATTTTTAAAAAGCATGTGGTCTATCATTCCATTATTATAAAACTGTATTTGGCTCACTTTCTCTTTCTCTCTGTGTATACATACAGAGACATATCTGGGGAAATGCTTCCCAAATGTGACCCTGGTCACTTCAGGGTTGTAGAATTTTGGATGAATTGTCTCTTCCTTGTATTTCTCTATATAGTTGGATCTATGTTTAAGATGAGCTCATATCATTTTATCTAGAAAAAAAAGCCATTATCTTAAAAAAAAATACAGTTACAAAGGAGAAAAGAACCAGAATTAAACTTTTTCCTACTTTTCCATTCCTCCAAAAGGAAAAAAAAAGTGAAATGAGCATGAGGAAAGGGAGTTTATAATCTGGTCTGAGATTAGAAGGGCAGCTCTCTTCCAGAGAAAGAATTTGCTAATTGATGAGAGTTGGCTCTGTCTGAGGAAGCCCCACAATGAAGCACTCGCAGTATAAATAAGCAACAGTGAAAAGCACCATATGGACTTTTTATGCCAAAAACAAAAATCAACTTCCTGGGTGACCATGGATGAACTGAGAACAGAAGGTTCTGTACCACCTAGAAACCATCAGAAAAAATATTAAAAGCAAAACAAAATGAAAGGTAAGCAATAATTGAAAATGAGCAAGTTTAATGGTAAATTGTACTTAAAGTTATCAAGAACTGGCATTTGAAATTTATTTCAGGGAGATTTGTAATTTTTATTAAGAATTCCAGTAAGGCCTAGGCTTCTGGGTAATGTGAATCACTGGGAAGGAATCTGCTAGTTTCAGTCCAAAATTTGATCTCTTAATGATGTAATAAGGTCAATAGATCATGAAGCCTCCATTAACTTACCTTATATTGACTATTGACCCCTTTAATGACTTTGAAGTGAATGAATCAGGCTCTGTCAAGGACTGGACTAAGATTCCCACAGCTTTTTTTTTTTCTGCATTTAAGGTATATCTGTACACTGTTTTCACCATTCTTATTTCCTCCTTCCTTTCCAACAATCAATTCTCCCCTTGCTATTCCCTCACAGAACAACTTGCATTCTCTTGACATATAGAGGGAAACATCAGGAGCTGTCCTTAAATAACTACAGGCAATACATTCAAGTAATTGCCTAGTTGAGAAAGTCCCTTGTTAATAATCTAAGGATGAGTATTATAGTTCTCACCTAACAAAACTGAGCTAAATCTCTAACTGAAGGTCATTTCCAGGACTAAAACTAATTCTTCCCAGATCAATCCCACTAGATATTCTGTACAAGAATGATGACCAAATAAATCTAGGAAAAATATGCATCCTATATACTTCCCTTGATGGGCCCCAAGGCACTGTAGACTATTAGAGGCTTTCAGAAATTCTCAGGAAAGACACAGATATGATTTTGTCTGGTCCAGTGCTTCTCACACTTGTTTCACCTGGGAGCTCTATTCCTGCTCCCACTCCCCAATCCATTTTACCAGTAGCACACTTTGGAGTTTCTTGATCTAGGATTTTGTATTTCCACAGTATTACTCTTTGTTGTAATAGGTTTTTATTTACTGTTCTGGATGAATGGTTTAGATCTAATATTCTCCTTTCAAAGGGAATCAATTGTCTATGTTGCTAAGCTTTGCCTATGTTCTTTGGACACACTATCAATAAAAAGAGTTGTTGCTTAATCAGGTATATTGTAGTATTCTGCCTTACTTCTTACTCTGTCTGAACCAATGCTCTTCTCATATATAACTTATTAAATAACTTTTTCAGTTTCATATGGATTATTTTTAGAGATAGAGAAAACATTATTTGGATTGTAATGATCAAATAACAATCTTCTCTAAGCTCTAATTCAACAAGAGATCTATTTTCTTGTTAATACTTAACTCATTTCTACATTTTAAAAAAGTTTCTAAGTCACCATTAACCATTTTGATTCAATTCATCCAGTCAACAGAAAATTAATACGCTTCTAAAGTATGTCAGATATTCCTTACCACCCAAACATTACTGAAGCATTTGCCACATCGCAGCCACTGTGCAAGGTATTGGGAATACCACAGTGAAAAAAACATGTAAGGTTCCATGTCTTTACTATCTAATATGGAAGATAAACAGCAGTTATAAGTAGGTAAAGTATTATTAAGAAGTGTAGAGAGCTACAGGGCCATATAATAAGTACATCTACTCTGGTGTGAAGGATCATAGGCTTCCTATGGTGGAAGGAATGATGTTTAAGCTGAGAGAGTCATTTATATAACAAATATTTACGAAGTACCTACTCTGGCACCATGTTAGAATTGGAGGTGTAACACAGACATAGTCGCTATCTTCATGAAGTCAAAAGTTTGGTGGTAAACAAATAAATAATAAGTTAGCAACTATATAAAGTGATAAGTAGTGAATAAACAAAATATAAGGAAAACAGGGCCTTCTAAGGGTGGTCAGAAGAGTACTCTTGAAAGAGTAAAATCCAAGCTGTGATCTGAAGAATAAGGACCTAAACAGTTTTGGGTTTGGAGAAGAGGAGTTCCTGGCAATAGGAGTAGCAAGGGCAAAGGCCCTGAGGCAAGAAAGAGCTGGGCCTCCTCTTGGAACTGAGAGAACACTGGCATTTTCAGTCTAATGAGCAAGAGATGGGGAGAGTGGCATTAGATGAACTGGAGAGGTCATGCCCCTACACAGGTCGTGGTAAGAAGTGCATATTTTACTGTAATTGAGAAACTATTGATAGATTTTAAGCGGAGTGATATTATATGATTTGGGTTTTAATAAGGTCACTTTGGTTTCTGCACATAGAATGAATAGATGGGAGCCATGAGAAGAACAGGGAGGCCAGTATAGGGGATGTTAAAGATGTAAGAGGAAAAGACCACAGTAAATGAGATGGAGAGAAGTAGATGAATTTGAAATATGTTTGGCATTAGAACAATGAAATTTCCAAGCTTCTGCTTTAGTAACTGGATGGATGGCAGTGCCATGTGTTGAGTCAAGAGAGTGGAGGATATCAGGATTTTGGGAAGAGAACTAAAATAATTGTTTTGAACAAATTAATTTTGAGATGCCTCTGACACATCCAACTGTAGATGTCATGTAACATGTACTTACAACTCTGGATCTTAGAGTGGATGTTTAGGGATGAAGATCCTCACCTGGTATTTTAAGTCATGAAACTTGATGAAATCTCCTAGGGAGATACCATAGCAAGAGAAGAAAAGGGGACCACAGACTCAATCCTGAGAAAATCAGCATGTAGCTTTTAGGTAGCAAATAGAGAACCAGAAAAAGAAGTCAATGAGGTAGGAGAGAAAAAAGAGTATATTTCTTCAGGGAAGGAAAAGGTAGAGTGCTTTTAAAATAATGGGATTGCATATTTTATTAGATATTGCTAAGAGGTCATGTTGTGATAAGAGCAGAAAAGTTTCCACTTGATTTGGTCACATGGAGGTCTTTGCTTTTCGTGACAGAGGCACACACCTGAAAAATGAGTGTGAATAGTTTAGGTGAAAAAGAAGGGCAAAAGAATATTCCAGTCAAGAGAAATAGCATATGTGACGGTCCTACATGGGAAGGGAAGAGGCCAAGGCACCAGAGATCCTATATGGGTGAAACATGGACACAAAAGGGAGTGACAGGAAAAGAGGCTAGACAGGGAGGAAGAAGTTTTATTAAAAGTACTGAGGATACAAAGGTCAGGAGACAAAGCCCTTATTAGTACAAATAATATTTGAATGAAGAATTAAACATTCATGATGTATAACTGGGGTGGTAGAGGAACTGGGCAGGATATTCCAGAGAAAAGATATTCATGTACAAAAGCCCAGAGCCAAGGAGCAGTAGAGTACCCTTGGAACACTGAAGTACTTAACCAGGCTGGAATAGAGGGTGTTGTGGGATACGGAGGAAAACATTCT
Organism: Tursiops truncatus; assembly: GCF_011762595.2. NCBI lineage: Eukaryota > Metazoa > Chordata > Mammalia > Artiodactyla > Delphinidae > Tursiops > Tursiops truncatus. The sequence continues at coordinate 69,892,788 of NC_047042.1, read as the reverse complement.
ACAGAGTAGTTAGGGATCAGTTAACCATGAGGGACTATGTTTGGCGTGCCAAAATACGGCCTCTATCCTGTAGACAGTGGGAAGACTAAAGAGTTCTAATCAGATGAATGATACAATATGATTCGTGATGATTCATGTTTTGAAAAAATAACTCTGGCAACAGTATGGGAAAGAATTGGTGAGGATAATTCTTGAAGTAAGGGGCTCAATTAGGGGACTATTCTAATAGTATAGGCAAGAAGTGTTGAGGGTCTGAACTAAGGTGATGGCTGTGTAAATAAAGAAGATGCAAAAGACAAATTCTCAAGATTGTAGAAATGGAAATGAAATAATTTAATGACAGAAGTAAAGGACTATGGAAAGAGACATTTAAGATTGTTCCCAGGTCACAGGCTTGAGTGACCAGATGGCTCTTGATGCCATTTTACCAAAATGGGAAGTAAGTCTATCAATAGAAAATAAATAAAATGAAGGGTTTCATGAGGTCAAAGAGTGGATGTAATTGTAGATGAAGTGGTGGAAGTATAGAAGGTTATAGTCTGAAAGCAGGATATTAGAATTTGGTGTTATAAAGTGGGAGTTTTCCTAAACAATGAAATGGATCACAACATATTACAGAAGAATAAAAAGGTAGAAAACAATAAATGCAGCCAGATAAAAGACAAGAATGAAAAATATTAGATACCCAATGGTTCTGAACATATGTTCAAGACATATGTTCTTGACAATTCTACCTGAAACTTTCTGGAGAATAACACAATAAAGGTAGAAACAGAATCAGTTACAATGTTCACAGTATCTATAAGATACAAACCAAAGAGTTGTTCATCAGGAGCCAGATTTCCATCATTATAGGATATAAAAATTTTTCTCTAATGGTTCTCAAAAGAGGACACTGACTTTGCTTTTTAAACTGGGGTATGCTTACCTCTAAGAGTCATGCCAGATACCTGGTGCTACCTAGACCAGATAAGCACAGTTCACCTTTGTGGAATTTTAACTTTATTTGAAAATTTAGATGAAAATACAAATCATTATTTGTAAAATCAACACTGATAGGTATGTAGTAGCAGAAAAAAAATGGTAAGCATTTAAGACAAAATGTGAGTCTACAATTAATTTCTACATGTGCAGTTAGATCCTGTAACTGAGAGATACTGACACATTCTCCTCTATCTCTTGAAGGTTTTAGATACTCTGCTTTTCAAATTTTTCCATTAATTTAAAGACTGGATATATAAGATCGTAATAATAACTATCATTATGATTTTATATAGAGTTTTGTTCTCTCAATGGAGACTGGTGGTCTAATGCTAACAAAAGCAATGCGCTAGGGACCAAAACAATGCAGAATACTACTCAATTCTCTGCTGGTCTGACTTGATTCAAAAATCAATTTTATTAAGGGTTGGAATGCATATATTTTACAGAATCCGTCAAGAGTAATATTTATTTCAACAGAAGCTTTATAAGTATTCGACAGCAGAGAGTTCAAGGTTATATCATTTAATAAGTATCTACAGTATATTTTATATTACCAGTTAGTGGTTGATTTATATACATTGATGATTAAATTTTTAGGAAGAAATTTAGGTTAACAGAACCAAAGACATAAAGCATCTGTTCCTAAAAAGAAAGATACACTAGCTCTTCAAGGAAATGAGCTGAAACTTAAGAGAAAGCTCTCTTTAGTGTAAATGATTCTATGGGTAACCACGAGAGACAAAATATCCTTGGAAAACAACTTTGCATCCATTCCAACTTATATAAAAATGGATAATCAAGTTTCCAAAGGATACATCAAGAGCATGGCCATGATAAATTTAAAATGAAAAAAAAAAACATTTAAGTAAATGCCACTAAACACCTGCTATAGATATGAAATTTTTTTTCAAAATTCCTTCTAAAGATTAGTTATATTTATATATATATCATGTGACTTCCTGATGGCCCTCTAATGTAAGTTGATTACACAATGTATCTTTAAATAATGAGCAAGCTGGCTCGCTGAATACAGTAGTTACAAAACCTGGCTTTGCCTTGGCATCACTTGAGAAGATTTTCTAAATCACAAATCCTCAGGCCCCACTCCAACACATCCACTAACCAAGAATCTCTGTGGGTGGGTCCCAAGAGACTGTATGCCTAAAATGCTTCCTAACTGATTCTGATGCATCCAGATTTAGGGAACGCTGCAAGCCTGTTCACTATAAACTAGATGAAAGCTGGATGCTCATTACCAAAAATGATAACTCTCTTCTTGCAATAGTTGATGATTAGCCATTCTATCTGACATTAATTAGATAGCACTGCTAACACCACTCCTAATTTGTGACAGTAATACAATGTTCCCAAAACACACAAAAGAGATTATTTTCCTGTTCTCTCTAGTTGGAGAGCCAGAAGGTGTTTATGCCAAACTCACTCAAAAAAAAGTATGGAGTTATTAAATAACCAGTTGAAGAGAGGGAAGCCAGTACACAGCCATGTTTTATCTGCTGCAAATTATCTGACTCATCAGGAGACTTTCTAAGTGCAGGTTATACCTTAAGCTACTGGCCCATACTGAATTCATTTTGTTAGACCTTTAACTGATTCATGTAATTAGAGTCAAAGGCCACAAAAGGATCAATACAAGCTACATACAATTCTATGTTGTTCCTGACAAATTTGTCCCAGAGATGACAAAAACAATAACAGAGCCTAAATCATCATCTACCCCTCTCATAAAATACTGGTCTCAATAACTTCAGCTTAATCATTTATCAAGAAGGAAAGTCTTGCAAGCTTAAAAAACCCATAAAATTTGCAGACAGTAGAAGTTGCCCACTACTTTTTGCCCACTATTTATTGGGTTGGCCAAAAAGTTCATTCAGGTTTTCATACACTCTTACAGAAAACCCGAACAAACTTTTTGGCCAACCCAGTATTATGATGACACTCTATATTAAGAGGAAGACCAAAACAGAGTCAATAGTGGTTAATAAATTGACACAGGATTTAAATACACTTACAAAACAGAACATTAATGTTTTCAGCCATAGATCTGTGGAAGTAAAGGTATAGCTGATAGAAATTGAGAGGTATGATGGAAAGGTGAAGTGGAGAGAACAGAGGGACACTAATAGTCTCATCAAATAGTTGGGGGGGGGTGAGTGGTTAACAGATGCTCTCTAAAGTTCAAAGGAACAAGAAATAGAGCTTTTCATTTAAGACTTTACTTTTTACAGCAGTTTTAGGTTCAAAGAAAATTGAGAGGAAGGTACAGGGATATCCCATAAACCTGTTGCCCCCATACAACCACAGTCTCCTCCATTATCAAGATCCTCCCACCAGAGTGGTATATTTGTTATAACTGACGACCCTACACTGACATTTCATAATCACCCAAAGTCCATCGTTTACATTAAGGTTCACTCTTAGTGTTGCATCCTATGAGTTTGGACAAATGTATAATGACATGCATCCATCATTATGCTATCATACAAAGCATTTTCAATGCCCTAAAAATCCTCCACCCTCTGCATATTCATCCCTCCCCTGCCATCTTCCCCACATCCCTGGCAACCACTGATCTTTTTACTGTCTCCATAGTTTTGCCTTTTCCAGAATGTTGGAGACGTACACTATGTAGCCTTTTTAGCTTGGCTTCTTTCACTTAGTAATAAGCATTTAAGGTTCTTCCATGTCTTTTCATGGTTTGATAGCTCATTTCTTTTTAGTCCTGAATAATATCGCATTTTCTGGATTTACTACAGTTTATTTATCCATTCACCTACTGAAGGACATTTGGTTGCCTCCAGCTTTCGGCATTTATGAATAAAGATGCTGTAATCATCTGTGTGCAGGTTTTTGAGTGGACATAAGTTTTCAGCTCCTTTGGGTAAATACCAAGGTGTGTGACTGCTGGATCATGTGGTGAGAGTATGTTTAGTATTTTAAGAAACTGCCAAACAGTCTTCCAGAAGGGCTGTACAATTTTGCATCATCACCAGCAAGGAGAGAGAGTTCCTTTTGTTCCACATCCTTACCAGTGTTTGTTGTTGACAGTGTTCCGGATCTGGCCATTCTAATAGGTTTGTATTGGTATCTCACTGTTGTTTTAATTTGAATTTTAGGAGCTTTATAGAAGTATATTTTACACTTTTGCATTTTACATTTAGGTCTGTGATTCATTTTGAGTTAACTTTTGTAAAGGGTGAAGGTCTGTGTAGAGATTCATTTTTCTGCATGTCGATGTTAGTCATTCCAGCACAATTTGTTGAAAAGACTATCTTTGCTCCATTGAATTAATTGCCTTTGTTCTTTTGTCAAACTCATTCTAAAATTTACATGGGGAGGCAAAAGACCCAGAATAGCTGACACAATATTGAAGAAGAACAAAGATGGAGGACTGTCATGACCCAATTTCAAGACTTACTATAAAGCTAAAGTAGTCAAGAAAGTGTGGTATCGGAAAAAGAATAACAAATAGATCAATGGAACAGAATAGAGAACCCAGAAATAGACCCCCATAAATACAGTCAACTGATGGTGTTGTTGAGTTTAACCGTATCCTTACTAATTTTCTATCTGCTGGATCCGTCCATTTCTGGGAAAGGGTTGTTGAAGTCTACAACTATGATAATGTAGTCATCTATTTCTCCTTGCAGTTCTATTGGTTTTTGCCTGACATAATTTGATGCTCTGTTGTTAGATGCATACATGTTCAGGATTGTTATGTTTTCTTGGTGAACTGACCCCTTTATCATTATGTAATGCCTTTCTTTATCCCTGATAATTTTCCTTGCTTTGAAATTTACTTTGTCTGAAATTAACATACCTACTCCTACTTTCTTTTGATTAGTGCTAGTATGGTGTACATTTCTCCATCCATTTACTTTTAGTCTATATGCATCTTTATATTTAAAGTGGTTTTATTGTAGACAATACATAGTTGGGTCTTGTTTTTTTGGATCCACTTTAACAATCACTGTCTTCTAATTGGTGCATTTAGAACATTGATGTTCAAAGTAATTATTGATGTAATTGGATTAATATCTACCATATTTGTTGCTGTTTTCTATTTGTGGCCCTTGTTCTTTGCTCCTATTTTCGTCTCCTACTTTTGTTTTTCTGTCTTTTGTGGTTTTAATCAAATATTTTATATAATTCTATTTTCTTTCCTTTCTTAGCATATCAATTATACTTTTTTTTTTTTGCGGTATGTGGGCCTCTCACTGTTGTGGCCTCTCTCCCATTGCGGAGCACAGGCTCCGGACACGCAGGCTCAGTGGCCATGGCTCACGGGCCCAGCCGCTCCACAGCATGTGGGATCTTCCCGGACTGGGACACGAACCCGCGTCCCCTGCATCGGCAGGCGGACTCTCAACCACTGCGCCACCAGGGAAGCCCTCAATTATACTTTTTTAAAAAAACTTTTTTTAGTGGTTGCTCTAGAGTTTGCAATACTCATTTACAACTAATCCAAGGCCACTTTCAAATAATGTCATATTGCTTCACAAGTGTGTGAGTACCTTATAATAACAAAATAATCCTAATTCCTCCTTCCTGGCCTTGTGTCACTGCTGTCATTTATTTCACTGACATATAAGCATACATAAGCATTTTTCTCCAATATCTACCAAAAGAATCTGGTTGAGTTCCAAGAGGTAAAACTCACAAAAGTATAGGAGTCCTCCATTAGACTGGGTCCCTTGGGAATTTTTAACTCTCAGAGTTGTCTGTGCTGAGCCTCCAGCAATTCATCAATTACAGTTCAAGTTTTCCTACCTTGGCACTGGTTCCCCTGGCAGTTTCCACTCGTGAGTCTCTGCTATGGGAAGCCATGACTCCTTGTGTTGGTCTGTCTATCTCTCCAACCCCAGGGGCAGACGTTTGGCCTTTGTCCTCCCCTCTCGTATGGATCCACAAGAGTAGTTGGCTTCTCAGACTGTTCAGCTTTTTACTCGTTGTTAGGATGGAGTGGCAACTTCCAAGAACCTTACATGTGGGACCAGAAACTGAAAGTACAGAAATAGAGTTTTAACATTACAAAAGTAGTTAACAGACAAATAAAAGCCTATAGTAACTATTAAAATGGAGAGGATTTTATTGAAATAAATCTTCAACTTTCAAAATGCTGAATCAATAGGTAAACAGACTCTTATATTGACATCAATAAATAAATTATGTCTAATATTTAGTTGCTTGGTAATAACTGGCATAAAAGTTAAAAAGAGATATTTTTATGGTAGGAAGAACAAGGAGCAGTGTAAGCTGGTGAACTGAGTGGGATGGTGGACAGTTACTCTTCATTATAATCTCTTCTGCACTGTTTGATCCTTTTAAACTTTATGCACGCATTACTGTGAAAAAAAATATTAAAAGGGGAAAGAGAAAGAGAACTGAATTCTATATATTTTAAGCTTGATTTTGGTTTCTATAGCTGGCAAAAATAAACCTGACATATATCAATTCAAAATCAGGTTTCAATGATCTTTCTTGTAAATTTCAGGAAACTGAGTCCTAAAATATTCCAACTCAAGCTGCAATTTCAAAATTGGATTTATTTGTTTTTGAGAATATAATGTTTATAATATTTTAGCTTTATGAGCTCCCACATGGCTTTTTTAGAATTTCATTTTCCACATTTCATCTCTAATTACTAGGATTTTCTTTTGATTGTTGAAATTCCTGTTCAGAAAAACAGAAAGGCAAAGCTGTGATTTTGTGATGATCCTCCTATACAAGCAGAATCATCTAGACAAGAGCAAAAATGAATAACCTAGGTGGAAAGGTATGTCCCTATTGGGGAAGAAATTCTTTGATTTGATTCCTGAATTTCCTAAATAGTAATTTAGGAAATTACTAAATTACGTAATTTTGTAGCACGTTATTTTGGATGATGCCTCAGCACCTATTGGAATCCCTTTTAATGAGGTTTTGTGAATAGATGTTATAAAGCCATACTTAGTGGATTTTGTAAAATCCAAGACATTTTATTACATTTTCCCAGATGTGCTCAGTTTCTCTGTGACCAGACTGTTCTTATGAATTCTCTTAAAACTGAAAGGTAACTTATAGCATCAGAAACAAGTGATTCAGGCATATGCTTAATTGCACCCTACTAACCTTACCCTTTCATCTCTGAATGATTTTATAACTGTTCTTATGAATTCTCTTAAAACTTAAAGGTAACTTATAGCAACAGAAACAAGTGATTCAGGCATATGCTTAATTGCACCCTAGTAACCTTACTCTTTCATCTCTGAATGATTTTATATTTCAGTGACAGTAGAAAAAGAGAGTTGGGGAAAATTATGTTACCAAAACTTAGGGAAAAAAAGAAAAAGAAAAAGAAAACCTGAAGGAACCTTAAATGCATGCTAAGTGAAAGAAGCCAATCTGGAAAGATTACATATTGTATGACTCCATCTATATGACATTCTGGAAATGGCAAAACTATAGACACAGTAAAAAAGATCAGTGGTGGTCAGGGGTTGGTGGGGGGAAGGGAGGGATAAACAGGGAGAGCACAGAGGATTTTTAGGGGAGTGAATCTATGTACATAGACATGATACTACAATAGTGGATACATGTCATTATATATCAGGCCAAATCCATGGAACATACAACACCAAGAGTGAATCCTAAAGTAAACTATGGACTTTGAGGGATAATGAGTTCTCAATGTAGGTCCAACAATTGTGATAGATGTACCACTGTCATTCGGGATGTCCATAGTGGAGGAAGCTGTGCATGTGTGAGGAACATACAGAAACTCTGTACTTTCTGGTTAATTTTGCTGATAACCTAAAATGCTTAAAAAATAAAGCTTATTAATTTAAAAAAAGCAAGTTGTGATACAAGTTACTGTTAACATTTTAAAATTAAAGGAAAGAGTTGAATGTAAAACATCACAGAAATATTTTTTTCCTTACTTAAATTTCCAACCACTCTTTCCCTAAATGACACAATTGTAAGATTGTGTAATTGCCACTAGCTGGCCTATAGGATGCATTCTTGATACTCATTCTTCTTATTGAAAATTTAATATTTATTATTTATCATTCTACTTGACTTAACACTACAAGTATTAGTTTTGATAGTAAGTACAAGTAGGTAATTACATGTGCAAATGGAGTGTTTCTCAGTGATCAGAAAAGGAGGAAATGGGATTCTGCTTTAACCATTAAGTGAGACCTCCCCTAATACACTGACATGCTGGCGCTTGGTTTCTTTCTTAAGTAGAATCACTGGGATAGACACAAATATTTTATTCCTAAGGTTATTGCTATGCTAAACTTTAAAACTTCTATAATTTTTTTCACAATTCTCTATACAAAATTCCTCCCTTGAATGAAAAAGGAATTGCTTTTGGGAGCCTGCTATCAACCAATGCTTTACAAATAAGCTGAAGGGCCAGAAACTTGACTGGGGATGGTCCTGCTTCCTTGTTCCAAATACGTTAAAGCTAATGAAAGATGTGGCCAGAGCAAGAGTAGGCAGACAGATTTTTCTCCATATATCCCTACTCTGTGAATTGTCAGGCTACCAGACTGTGTCTGTGAAGACATAAGCGGGAGAGAAAGTATATCTTGGATTGTCAAACTGCTAAAAGTGTAGCTGTGGTAATCAAGAGAATCACAAGAATGGAGAGTTGAAGGTCAGGGTTTTGTATAGAACAAAAGTTAGGAATAAGTGTGGACACTGTGGGAAAACAGTCAGGAAGAGGAGAGTTTTTCTCCCTGCCACAAACTGAAGCAATGTCATTGTGTTTTGCTGCCCCAGGCAGAAAGTCTGTGTAGCCAAAGGATCCTGTTACCTTTTAGGTAGAAAAGTATGTCACCGTTGGACAGTTTTACTAATTTAACATGTTATAGCAAAGCCCATATAAAACATTTCCTAAATGTTTATTTATTTCAAGACTAGTCAAATCTATAAACCTATGTTTTGTACCTCACATAACACACTTTCTTCCTCAAATATTTCCCGTCTTGGTTCTTTGGAAATTACAATGAGGGGGCTTCATATGATGTTATTTTGCCTTTACTGAGGAATTAATTTCATGCATGAAGGGGCTATGCAATATCCCAGAAGGACAGGTCATCACTAATAGTGCAGCTCTGAATCCTGTAGCAGTGGAAAAGGATAAGAGACTCACTGAAGTTTTCTGGCTTGGGGTTGTTGCTTTCTAACTAGAGACTGAGATGAAAGTAAGGATGTTGAGCCCACTAGTGTCACTCATCTTTAAGCTCTCAACTTGTTGATAAAATGTTTTATGGGAAAATGAGTAGGCATGGGAGTGAACTTGGGTTACCATACTTGTGCATTTCATACCTATATGGTAAAAATGTCTTTGTCATCTCCTGGAAAGAAAGAAAATTGACAGAGACAGATGGAAGCTTCGCCTTCTTTCTCTGAGGAAGCGAATTAATACAATTAAAATGAGCGATGTGTTTACATGGACTGACTTGCTAATTAGGCCAGCCTTGATATTTTAATTGTAGTATATTTAAAATACTAATATATTTAAAATACAGATAAATATTTATAGAGGTTCAATATTAAAGGGGAAAAATCAACTGGGTTGATAAAAGTGGGAAGGAAGAGGGTCTTCACTAGGTTTCTAAATATAGTAGACATTCATTTGAAAACACAGCTATAGCTTAATTTAATAAAGGACAAACACTAAAATTTACTAAAACAGAAATACAGAACAAAGAGCCCTAACAACATGAGAGAATTCAATCCATCACATAACAGTAACTGAAATAAAGCACTGTCTGCTTTATATAGACAATGCTTTATGGTATGCTTTAATATAGAAAATAAGGTTTACTGATCACAATAATAAGTCCTACTTATTAATGAAAAATAAAATTTTAAGAAATGAATTCTAGCTTCTTAAAGTGGTATCTTAAAGGGTAGCATATAACAATTCAAGTCTATTTCAAGTGTCATAAATTTGTGTATAAAATAAAACATGTAAAACGTCCTTCTGCACAAATGGGAACATTAAAGATAAATGTCTTGGGTATTTACATAATCTCTTCAAATTTACAAACTACAGTATTAGGTGTAAACTATAAAGCCTTAAAATATCGAAGTTAGAGGAACTGATTGGCTTTGATTTCTTCTTGAGATTTCTTCTTTTACTTTGCTAAGCTAGATACAGGTACCTGGGTCCTCAATCCCATTGACATCTAGATTTTTTAAAATAGTCGTTTACAGCTGAATCTTCTCATTTATTAACTACCTGAATATAGAATAGATATTTTGTTTAATATAAGTATATTCTACCATGTCTGATGTTGCAGGGGAAAATACAATACAACTGTGAATTAAAAATTAAACGAAACTGAAGTGTAATTCCATAAGAACATATTTCCAAATCAGTTTAACTTACTTCCATTAAGAAATATTAAACCCTCTTCATGAATTTCTAAAAAAGTGTATATTTATGTATTGATAGGTGGATTATATCTTTAATTTGTACATAAAAGAAGTTACTTCACTGAAAGTGATGACCATAAATAAGTTTTTAACATACAAATATGTTGCAATAAGCTCTTTCTCCATTACCTATTTAGTAAGCAATAAAATCGTCTAATGCATTTGGGTTTATATATTTGTTTTTCTATTTATGAAGACGAAAGGCACCAGTACCAGTGATTAAATGAGCTTGGTACAGAAAAGTAATTTGTAGGTATATCAAATAAGTAAAATATTGTTTACAAAAGTAGTATGGCTGTGAATAGAATTCTTTTCAATAAGCTACTGGTAGAATTTTCTTCCTCTTTTAGGTTATTAATTTATTATTTCATATCAGGAGTAAAGATGTTCCCAATCCATTTTCCCTCTTATTTTTCACAATCTCCCAAATGAAATAGTTGTAATAAAACAGAACTCAGTATTTCTATTTCTCCTGTAATAGCGTTCTTGGAGGAAGTGGATAGATCTTAAATTTATGTTGATAATGAAGGTCTCATATGTCTACAAATATACTAGAAAGCCATTTTTGTGACACTGCTTTCTTTGTACTTTCCAGGTCACTGAAAACAGGACAGAAGGCTCTGAGCTATGTGCTCTGCTAAGTGGAACTATTTTGTTTACATGTACCAATGCCCCATATGCAGGGAACCACAATGCCAGAGCAAGATACATAAAGGATAGATTTATTTTATAGCCTGGCTTAATAAAGACAAGGCCTCTCGGTTTCAAATGTTTAATTTGTTTGATCAAATGCTAAGAACTGTATTGCTCAATGGTCTTTATCATGTTTAGTGACCATGACGGATAGAATTCAGGTGATGCCTTCTCTTTATCTATTTAATAGAAGTATTCAATATATGACACATAACTTAAATAGACTATTCAATAATAGTGAGTTTCTTGTAATGATTTTATAAAGATTGTATTCTTGAAGAAAATGTTAAAATATGGTAGAAATATGCATCATTAGAATAACAGCTGTTTCAACAAGAAGCATCATCTGGTTGAACTTTGTCTTATGCAAATAAGGAAAATGCCACTCCAAAAGAGGAATGGATTTATCCAAGTGCATGCAAGCAGCTGTATAAAAAGCTGTCTAATTCTGTGACCGGTGTTCTATCACACTTCACTGCCTCTCTTATACAAGTTAGTTGGCTGACAGTGAAATGCAATGTTTGCTTTCCTGGATCTCTCATCTCCATCCGGAAGCCACATTTTCATGTATACTGATACTTCGTGAAAAAATGAACTAGTAAATAGGGTCAGCATAAGTTAAATGTGCAGTTTTCTATATGGTGCATTTTGAGAGTAACTGAATGAGTTCACAGTCCAAAAATTTATTCTCCGTGTCTGGTGTGTTAAATGAATATACCATCATTATAGTCACTGTTAAATATTAAGGCATTATTGAAAAAAATTCTAGTTAATACGCAAATTTGTTTATCCCCCATTACAGAACATACCTATGAACATGGTAACTAGATAGGACACAATGCCTAGTGTCAAGAGTGTTGCAGAAAAATTCTGATCGTGGAACATGGTGTCCATGGAACTTAAATACAGGTTGGTAACTACAGTCAGGAATGGTGGTAGATGACTGGGAGGAAGCGGGTAATTCAGTCAACAGAATAAGGCACTGGGTACCCAAGGTTGGTTGGCATGAAAGAAGAATCCAAGGATGCTGAATAAAACTATCTACCTTACCACCTAGAGTTATCAGTGCTAGCCACATGAATTTCAGTCCTCTGTGCCCTACTATATGGACAGATAGTTTTTAATCAAAACCTTTTGATCTGTAACTATCCCCAACTTGCTCATTTTGCAAAGATCTAAAATACAAAGGCTTGGGATCCAAACATTTGTCTTTAGTGTTGTAATTCCTTATTACATATGTGTTAACTATGTTTAAGCTACTCCCAATTTAAGGTCCCTTATCTGTAAGCCTATCTCTCTCCCCCGCAACACCCTGATTTCCATTAATACTTCACTAAGAGGCCAGAGACTATAACAGGACACCGGGACATGGATAAGGTAAAGGCAGGTTCTCATCTTCTGATCCAAAGGTATTAAGGGAAGAACAGAGTAAGAGGAAAGAGAGACAGGAAATAATATATACATGTTCTTATGAAGGAGAACAGGGTTTAGCTTTCCTGTAGTGCTCCTCATTTGCTTGTGTTGAGGACAGCACCCAGAAGGTCTCTGATCTTAGAAGGAGCAGATGAAAGCAGCTGCTCTGTGAGCCAGCAGGCCTGGCATGGGGTTTACTAGGTCACGGGCAGGATGGAAAATGTGGCAGAGGTTCAGTGGGTACAAGGCAATAGTGGGGGCCAAGTGAGATGAGGAAAGGCTGCCAAGCTCCTACCATGCCAAGAGGCCAGACCAGATGTGTATACTGATATTCAAGTTCAGTTCGAGTGCTGGTAGGCTGATCAGAGCACAGGCAGATGAAGAACATCCACATGGTCGAGAAAGACCAGGGGATTCCATGGAGATGGCCAGCTCCCCCTGCTACAGCAAGGACACAGTCAGTTTTCCACACTCCTAGGAGATGAATAAGGGGAAAGAAATAGAGGCTTATGGAAGACTAAGCAAGAGTACAAATGAAACAGAGTGAAAACTAAAGGGACCACTTAAATTACTACCTTGGACTAAATTGTAAACTGAATTAGATTATATGTACTTTGTTTTTGTTTTTTTTTGCTATCCACATCATTTACATGAGTGGGGTGTGAGTAATTTTGTAAAGTTGTCCCACATACATGCATAGACTGGCTATGAATTTATAGAACCAGATTCTATCCCTATTGTTTAATAAAGGAAAATAGTTATTGCATTAATTTATATCTTGTAGCCCCTCAATACAACCCTGGAATGACTGTGTTCCTAACAGAAGGTAAGGAACAGATGTAAAGTATATGTAATTAATTCTACTTAAATTGTTTTTATTTACATAAACTTTAAAATAGGCATTTGGGATCATATTCTAAATAGAATGCTGTAGATCAGAGATTCCTAAACTGTCTTAGTTCAAAGCACCTTTAGAGTCTTAGTAATTTTTTAAACAAGTGACCAAAACCAAAACAAACAAAACAAAACAATTAAAAAAAAAATAACAGTTGCTTTTACTAAGTAGTTAGGGCCAACAACTTAATAATACATTTTTATATCCTAACAAAACCACTGTTATTTGCAAAAGTAATGCAAAAATTTTTGAAAAAAAATTTTTACTTTACCTTTAAATAACTACAGTTACCTACTAACGAGATGTGTATGCCTGTTGAGTACTGCACAACTTCTCAAACTGTGCCTTCAGATTGGATATGACCAGTCACCATCTATTTCTGTCCCATATGATTTTTTCATAGTACGTGCTTTTTATCACAGCAACTGATGAAAACCCAACTTTGCTAAGAAATAATTTAGTGTGATTTAATGTAGAAATTGTGAAGTACCTCAAGCTAGCATTTCATTTGCTGTCTGATACTTATTGGGCATCACTGTGTTTCCCATAAAAAGCCAATATGTCCCCAGGTTGCTGCTCTGGGAATCTTGCAGTATAGAAGCTATGTTCTTCTAGCCCATTGATTTAAATTGGATAAGAATAGCCGGATTAATATTATTTATAACATTTTTAGAACAATGTTTGGCACCTAGCGAATACCTAATAACTGTTACCTATTACAGTCAGCTCTCTGTATCTGTGGGTTCCTCACCCGCAGATATAGAGGGCTGACTGTACTATGCCAATTTATATAAGGAACTTGAGCGTCCACAGATTTTGGTTTCAGGGGTCCTAGGACCAACCTTCCCCACTTCCCATACCAAGGAACAATTATTTAATTACTATTTCTAAGTAAGACTTTCTCTGATGGAAACAAGCCTATTTTAGTGACCAAGCACCTGAACATTTGCTTCATCTCATTTATTGAAAGGTATCCCTTGCTGCTCCTTATTCAATGATCTCATAGCACTTTGTTCACATATCTACTGTAGCAGTTATATATAATTGAAATTTATGTCTGGCTCTACTTGAAAGCAGCTCAAGAGCAAAGAGCACTCCCATTGACATCCCAAAGCCTTGCACTTGGCTTGGCATAAAAATTGTTTAATAAACATGCACTGAATGAATGATCAAATGCAGAACAGCAGTTCCCAGCGGTACTGAGCACTGAGTCATAAAGAACATGACATATTTAATTATCAAACACCGCTTGATTTTGTAGAGGATATTTTCTGGAAGAGTTTTTGATCTTAGAATAGCAGGCCTGGATTATTGAGACTAGTCAATTGAAAGAAGATCATACCCAGAGAAATGACTTAAACTTCCAGATTTATATCATTTGATTTTTTTTCTATACCACTAAATAAATCAATATGGTTGTTAGAATGATCTTTATGTAGTCATGTTAAGTATTAGATCTTTTCAAATCTGAGTATTAAGAATTTAATAAAATGTAAACCAAGTGTGAGAGAATGTGATAACTTGGCTAAATTTTTTTTTGAGGTTCAATATATACTTACTATACCATCTACCTGAAAATACTTGGCCAACCCAGATCAAGGAATTAAACCAAGGATTTTCATTCCATGCATGCTTCAAATTTTTTAAGTTTCCTCAGGCACTTAAATTTTTTTTTAATCAGAAAAATTTTTACTGAAATAAAATTGACCTATCTTTGGTGCTCAACTAAACTGAGTTTGACATAATTGATCACGGATAAATATTTCTTTGTTTATTATTTAATAATAAAAATGTTTGAGCAGTTGAAGAATATAAAGCTAAACATTGTTCAATTTATTTAGTTGCTGAAAATCTGTAACTAAAGCATACCAAAACGAAGTGTTTTTAATAAATTTTGGCAAGCAAATCTGGCACAATTTTTTTAGATTTTAAGATTATCTTTTAGTGTAAATGTTGATACAGCACAACATTAAAGTAAACCAATTTTAATTTTCAAGTGAAATTATTGTCTGAGCCCTTATACCTGAACCTATTGTCATCAACCTTATCACTAAAAGAGTGACTTCATGAAGGGACACAGATGAGGGGCTTGTGGAAATAGGAACTGGCATTCTTATTACCTAATTTTAGACTTGCACACAGTATGTATTCAGAAAATATATGTCAATGAAGGCTATGAAGAAGATCAAGGAACAAAAATAATAGACACTGGAAAATAAATCTTCCCCACTAGAACTAAAGGCCCCACAACAGATTGGAATTTAATGGTATATCCTCTGCTTTATATCCCTAATAACATCAATAAGGCTCATCATTTACAGAATTCTTATTTTTCAAAGAAAGATTATTTTAATCACAAACTACAGTATATGAATTGCTTTACAGTTCCCTTTAACCCCCAACTAACAATGCCCAAAGAAAACTAAATAACATCATTATGTATTGTTTCTAAGTATATAGAATTTGCAAATTTTATACTAGTAAATTGGTGTGATTCTCTCCTTAAATTGCTAAGCACTGTTCACATATCCTAGAAAATGAATAAAACAATGAACTCAAAACAATACCTAATATACATTTAAAGTATTACCATGAAAAAAGTATTCTACAGGGTGTGTGTTTATTCTGACTTAATATTAAACTGTTATGAAAATAGTAATTTTATAAATATTTTAAAAATTTAGGTTTTTTTAGTCTAATGCCTCTTAATTATTTTTTCTGTTTTTCATTTGTTTTTAAAACATTCTAGTTATTAAAAGGCATACTTTGCTTCAGATTTCCCTCGTGATGCAGTGGTTAAGAATCCACCTACCAATGCAGGAGACACAGATTCGAGCCCTGGTCCAGGAGGATCCCACATATCATGGAGTGGCTAAGCCTGTGTGCCACAACTACTGAAGCCCATGTGACTAGATCCTGTGCTCCGCAACAAGAGAAGCCACTGCAATGAAAAGCCCGCGCAACACAAAGAAGAGTGGCCCCTGCTCACCGCAACTAGAGAAAGCCCACATGTAGAAGTGAAGACCCAAAGCAGCCAAAACTAAATAAATTTATATTTAAAAAAAGCATGATCATGCTTTGCCTTAAAAATTTTTAAATGAATATATAGATTTATGATTCAAAATTTTAATCAATAAATATATGGCTGAAATTGGTAATTTCAATACAATAAATGCCTTTATACTCACTGGAAAAATGCACTATTATTATTCATAAGTAATGATATGTTAATACTATAAATCTAATTATTCATTCATACTGTGGTGAATAATGACATTAGAAACCCCAAATGTTCATCTGTTTTACTGTCTTGCATTAAAAAAGGCCTATAATTTCATAAAAACACAATTCTAAATATAATAAGCTATCTAAAAAGTCTCTATTAATGATTAGATATTTAGCAATTGTTCATTAATACTGAATCATTAGCTTATGAAGTGACCAGACAACAAAAATACACATTATAAAAGAATCATTCCTTGCACTGTCCTTAGAGCTTTTTTCCCTATATAGCTAACTGCCAGGAATGAGCTGGAGGTGGGACTGAACTAGATCAGTTCTAGAAACACTGAAAATCACAGAGCGCTCTGATATCTACCTACTGAAGAAAGTCCTTGAAACCTCATAATCACACAACCCTTATAAGTCATCTTAGAAAGACATAGAACTGATCTTCCAACCTGAGTATACCTCGGATCTGGAAGTCATTTCAGGCTGCCTCCAGTTGAAGAGATCTGCTAACTACAGTTATTCATTTCCAGGACAGAATGAAAAAAATTATTCTTATCACTGATATAAGGAATGGGGATGTACTTTATCCAACAAACTGTGTGGTTGTTATACTCCCAACACAGTGAGAGTAGTATGAGTAATATTGTTAGCTAGATTTCATGCCAAATCTTCCATCCAAATACTTGTAGAAGAATGGTACATCATATGCATGATAAAGTTTCTGGTCTCAGCCTTAATTCCAATTTTACCTCAGAAGACAACAATGTCATGTTAGATAGACATCTAGCTGGATTTATTTCTTCTTGCCTTGTTATAAGATATGCATCATAGTGAATTAAAAATGTTTCCTACAGGCTCATAAAAATCACCAGCGTGACAATGTAGAAAATTTTACTAAATGGAAGGAAACTGAATGTCACGTTAGTCACTGTTCTTGCTTTTGTTGCTTAAGAGTATCACTCATCTAAAGAGATTCTGTAAACACTGAGGTCACTGTCATCTACTTCTTATTTTAAAAACTCCACCCTCTCAGTCAAAAATATTTTAAATGCCTTAAAATACCTGAATAATGAGCATAATCTAAAATTAGAGGCAGCTTTGTGGAACAGATGACATACGATAGTTCCTCGAAGGGTAGAACCGTGACAGGTGGAGATATAGGGGAAGGATATTTCGGGCTAAGACACTGAACATAAGAAAACGGAATATGTTCAGAAAATGATGAATATACTGTTATGGAAGGAATGTAAGGCATTTAGGGTGAAGGAAGAGAAAAAATATATATATATATATGATTTTATTTTAACATCTTTATTGGAGTGTAATTGATTTACAATAATGTGTTAGTTTCTACTTTATAACAAAGTGAATCAGCTATACATACACGTATATCCCTGTATCTCCTCCCTCTTGTGTCTCCCTATCCCACCCCTCTAAGTGGTCACAAAGCACTGAACTTATCTTCCTGTGCTATGCAGCTGCTTGCCACTAGCTGTTTTATATTTGGTAGTGTATATATGTACATGCCACTCTCTCACTTCGTCCCAGCTTACCCTTCCCCCTCCACGGGTCCTCAAGTCCATTCTCTACATCTGAGTCTTTATTCTTGTCCTGCCCCTAGGTTCTTCAGAACCATTATTTTTTCTTTTAGATTACATATATATGTGTCAGCATGTGGTATTTGTTTTTCTCTTTCTGACTTACTTCACTCTATGACAGACTCTAGGTCCATCCACCTCACTACAAATAACTCATTTTCATTTCTTTTTATGGCTGAATAATATTCCATCGTATATATAGGCCACATCTTCTTTATCCATTCATCTGTGGATGGACACTTAGGTTGCTTCCATATCCTGGGTATTGTAAATAGAGCAGCAATGAACATTTTGGTACATGACTCTCTTTGAATTATGGTTTTCTCAGGGTATATGCCCAGTAGTGGGATTGCTGGGTCATATGGTAGTTCTATTTTTAGTTAGTTTTTTTTTTTTTTTTTTTTTTTTTTTGCGGTATGCAGCCCTCTCACTGTTGTGGCCTCTCCTGTTGCAGAGTACAGGCTCCGGACGTGCAGGCTCAGTGGCCATGGCTCACGGGCCTAGCCACTCCACGGCATGTGGGATCTTCCCAGACCGGGGCATGAACCCGTGTCCCCTGAATTGGCAGGGGGATTCTCAACCACTGTGCCACCAGGGAAGCCCTATTTTTAGTTTTTTAAGGAATCTCCACACTGTTCTCCATAGTGGCTGTATCAATTAACATTCCCCCCAAACAGTGCAAGAGGGTTCCCTTTATTTCACACCCACTCCAGCATTTATTGTTCGGAGATTTTTTTGATGATGGCCATTCTGACCTGTTGAGGTGATACCTCATTGTAGTTTTGATTTGCATTTCTCTAATGATTAGTGGTGTTGAGCATGCTTTCATGTATTTGTTGGCAATCTGTATATCTTCTCTGGAGAAATGTCTATTTAGATCTTCTGCCTATTTGGGGTTGGGCTTGTTTTTTTGATATTGAGCTGCATGAGCCGCTTGTAAATTTTGGAGATTAACCCTTTGTCAATTATTTCATTTGCAAATACTTTCTCCCATTCTGAGGGTTGTTTTTTAGTCTCGTTTAAGTTTTCCATTGCTGTGCAAAAGCTTTTAAGTTTCATTAGGTCCCATTTGTTTATTTTTTTAAATTTCCATTTCTCTAACAGGTGGGTCAAAAAGGATCTTGCTGTGATTTATGTCATAGAGTGTTCTGCCTATGTTTTCCTCTCAGAGTTTTATAGTGTCTGGCCTTACATTTAAGTCTTTAATTCATTTAGAGGTTTTTTTTGTGTATGGTGTTAGAGAGTTTTCTAATTTCATTCTTTTACATGTAGCTGTCCAGTTTTCCCAGAACCACTTATTGAAGAGGCTGTCTTTTCTCCATTGTATATTCTTGCCTCCTTTATCAAAGATTAGGTGACCATATGTTCATGGGTTTATCTCTGGGCTTTCTATCCTGTTCCATTGATCTATATTTCTATGTTTTTGTGCCAGTACCATACTGTCTTGATTATTATAGCTTTGTAGTATAGTCTGAAGTCCAGGATCCTGATTCCTCCAGCTCTGTTTTTCTTTCTCAGGATTGCTTTGGTTATTAGGGATCTTTTGTGTTTCCATAGAAATTGTGAAATTTTTTGTTCTAGTCCTGTGAAAAATGCCAGTGGTAGTTTGATAGGGATTGCATTGAATCTGTAGATTACTTTTGGTAGTAGAGTCATTTTCACAATGTTGATTCTTCCAATCCAAGGACATGGTATATCTCTCCATCCGTTTGTATCATCTTTACTTTGTTTCATCAGTGTCTTCTAGTTTTCTGCATACAGGTCTTTGGTCTCCTGAGGTTGGTATATTCCTAGGTATTTTATTCCTTTTGTTGCAATGGTAAATGGGAGTGTTTCCTTAATTTCTCTTTCAGATTTTTCATCATTAGTGTATAGGAATGCCAGAGATTTCTGTGCATTAATTTTGTATCCTGTTACTTTACCAAATTCGTTGATTAGCTCTAGTAGTTTTCTGGTACCATCTTTCAGATTCTCTATGTATAGTATCATGTCATCTGCAAACAGTGACAGCTTTATAACTTCTTTTCCGATTTGGATTCCTTTTCTTTTTCTTCTCTGATTCCCATGGTTAAAACCTACAAAACTATGTTGAATAATAGTGGTGAGAGTGGACAACTTGTCTTGTTTCTGAATTTAGAGGAAATGGTTTCAGTTTTTCAACACTGAGAACGATGATGGCTGTGGGTTTCTCATATATGGCCTTTATTATGCTGAGGTAAGTTCCCTCTTTGCCTACTTTTTGGACAACTTTTATCAAAAATGAGTGAATTTTATCAAAGCTTTTTCTGCATCTATTGAGATGATCATATGGTTTTTCTCCTCCAATTTGTTAACATGGTGTACCACATTTATTGATGTGCGAATATTGAATAATCCTTGCATTCCTGGGATAAACCCCACTTAATCACGGTGTTTGATCCTTTTAATGTGCTGTTGGATTCTGTTTGCTAGTATTTTGTTGAGGATTTTTGCATCTGTGTTCATCAGTGATATTTCCCGGTAGTTCTCTTTCTTTGTGACATCTTTGTCTGGTTATGGTATCAGGGTGATGTTGGCCTCATAGAATGAGTTTCAGAGTATCCCTCCCTCTGCTATATTTTGGAAGAGTTTGAGAAGGATAGGTGGTTAGCTCTTCTCTAAATGTTTTCTAGAATTCGCCTTTGAAGTCATCTGGTCCTAGGCTTTTGTTTGTTGGAAGATTTTTTGTTTGTTTGTTTGTTTTTTGCGGTATGTGGGCTTCTCACTGTTGTGGCCTCTCCTGTTGCAGAGCACAGGCTCCAGACGTGCAGGTTCAGCGGCCATGGCTCACGGGCCCAGCCACTCCGCGGCATGTGGGATCTTCCCAGACCGGGGCACGAACCCGTGTCCCCTGCATCGGCTGGCGGACTCTCAACCACTGCAACACCAGGAAATCCCTTGTTGGAAGATTTTTAATCACAGTCTCAATTTCAGTGCTTGTGATTGGTCTGTTTATATTTTATGTTTCTTCCTGGTTCAGTCTAGGAAGGTTGTGCTTCTCTAAGCATTTGTTCATTTCTTCCAGGTTGTCCATTTTATTGGCATACGGTTGCTTGTAGTAATACCTCATGATCCTTTTTATTTCTGCAGTGTCAGTTGTTACTTCTCCTTTTTCATTTCTACTTCTACTGATTTGAGTCTTGTCCCTTTTTTCTTGATGAGTGTGGCTAATGGTTTATCCATTTTGTTTATCTATTCAAAGAACCAGCTTTTAGTTTTATTGTTCTTTGATATTGTTTCCTTCATTTCTTTTTCATTTATTTCTGATCTGATCTTTATGATTTCCTTCCTCTTGCTAAATGTGGGGATTTTTTGTTCTATCTCTAATTGCTTTAGGAGTAAGGCTACAATGTTTATTTGTGATGTTTCTTGTTTCCTGAGGTAGGATTGTATTGCTATAAACTTTCCTCTTAAAACTGCTTTTGCTGCATCGCATAGGTTTGGGGTCGTTGTGTTTTCATTGTCCTTTCTTTCTAGGTATTTTTTGATTTCCTCTTTGATTTCTTCAGTGATCTCTTGTTTATTTAGTAGTGTATTGCTTAGCCTCCATGTGTTTGTATTTTTTACATATTTTTTCCTGTAATTGACATCTAGTCTCATAGCATTGATGTCGGAAAAGATACTGGATATGATTTCAATTTTCTTAAATTTACCAAGGCTTGATTTGTGACCCAACATATGATCTATCCTGGAGAATGTTCCATGAGCACTTGAGAAGAAAGTGTATTCTGTTGTTTTCGGATGGAATGCCTTATAAATATCAATTAAGCCCATCTTGTTTAATGTATCATTTAAAGCTTGTGTTTCCTTATTTATTTTCATTTTGGAAGATATGTACCCTAGTGAAAGTGGGGTGTTAAAGTCCTCTACGATGACTGTGTTACTGTCGATTTCCCCTGTTATGGCCGTTAGAATTTACCTTAGGTGTTGAGGTGCTCCTATGTTGGGTACATAAATATTTACAATTGTTATATCTTCTTCTTGGATTGATCCCTTGATCACTATGTAGTGTCCTTCTTTGTCTCTTGTAATAGTCTTTATTTTAAAGTCTATTTTATCTGATATGAGAATTGCTACTCCATCTTCCTTTTGATTTCAATTAGCATGGAATATCTTTTTCCATCTCCTCACTTTCAGTCTATATGTGTCCTTAGGTCTGAAGTGGGCCTCTTGGTCTTCTTTTTGTAACCATTCAGCCAGGCTATGTCTTTTGGTTTGAGTATTTAATCTATTTACCTTTAAGGTGATTATCAATATGTATATTCCCATTACCATTTTCTTAATCATTTTGTGTTTGTTATTTTAGGTCTTTTCCTTCTCTTGTGTTTCCTGCCTAGAGAAGTTCCTTTAGCATTTGATGTAAAGCTGGTTTTGTGGTGCTGAATTCTCTTAGCTTTTGCTTGTGTGTAAAGGTTTTAATTTCTCCGTTGAATGTGAATGAGATCCTTGCTAGTTAGAGTAATCTTGGTTGTAGACTTTTCCCTTCCATCACCTTAAATATGTCCTGCCACTCCGTTTTGGCTTGCAGAGTTTCTACTGAAAGTTCAGCTGTTAACCTTATGGGGATTCCCTTGTATGTTATTTGTTGTTTTTCCCTTGCTGCTTTCAATATTTTTTCTTTGTATTTAATTTTTGATAGTTTGATTAATATGTGTCTTGGTGTGTTTCTCCATGGATTTATCCTGTATGGGACTCTCTGCTTCATGGACTCGACTATTTCTTTTTCCATGTTAGAGAAATTTTCAACTATAATGTCTTCAAACATTTTCTCAGTCCCTTTCTTTTTCTCTTCTTCTTCTGGGACCCCTATAATTCAAATGTTGGTGCATTTAATGTTGTCCCAGAGGTCTGTGAGACTGTCCTCAATTCTTTTCATTCTTTTTTCTTTATTCTGCTCTGCAGTAGTTATTTCCACTATTTTATCTTCCAGGTCACTTACCCGTTCTTCTGCCTCAGTTATTCTGCTATTGATTTCTTCTAGAGAATTTTTAATTTCATTCATTGTGTTGTTCATCATTGTTTGTTTGCTCTTTAGTTCTTCTAGGTCCTTGTTAAACGTTTCTTGTATTTTCTCCATTCCGTTTCCTAGATTTTGGATCATCTTTACTATCATTACTTTGAATTCTTTTTCAGGTAGACTGCCTATCTCCTCTTTATTTGTTTGGTCTGGTGGGTTTTTACCTTGCTCTTTCATCTGCTGTGTATTTCTCTGTCTTCCCATTTTGCTTAACTTTCTGTGTTTGTGGTCTCCTTTTCACAGGCTGCAAGTTCGTATTTCCCGTTGTTTTTGGTGTCTGCCCCCAGTGGGTAAGGTTGCTTCAGTGAGTTGTCTAGGCTTCCTGGTGGAGGGAACTGCTGCCTGTCTTCTGGTGGATGAGGCTGGATCTTGTCTTTCTGGTGAGCAGGACCACATCCAGTGGTGTGTTTTGGGGTTTCTGTGCCCTTATTATGATTTTAGGCAGCCTCTCTGCTAATGGGTGTGGTTGTGTTCCTGCCTTGCTAGTTGTTTGGCATGGAGTGTCCAGCACTGGAGCTTCCTAGTCATTGAGTGGAGCTGGGTCTTAGCACTGAGATGGAGTTCTCTGGGAGAGGTCTTGCCGATTGATATTACATGGGGCTAGGTCTCTGGTAGTCCAATGTCCTGAACTTGGCTCTCCCACCTCAAAGCCTCAGGCCTGTCACCCAGTCGGCACCAAGGCCCTGTCAGCCACATGGCATATTTTAGAGCAGTGGGTTCGCACAGTGTCATCCTGGTACCAGCAGCATCAGCATCACTAGAGAATGGGTCAGAAATGCCTGTATGCATTATTTAAAATACTTAAGATTGTTATAATGGATATACCATAATTTATATTTCTGGTTGTTCATCACACATTTAACAGGTGTGTATTTTTTCTCATTAATGTATATATTACTGAAAAAAGTATTACCCTTTCCTTACCTACATTAATTTAATTATCTTCATTGCTTATTTTTACCTTAGTTTAATTTTATCATATAACCATAACCCTCTGTCATGAATTTAATATAGTTCTACTTTTGCCTAGCATCCCATCCATCCTAAGCATGTTCAAAGACTTTGCTCCTGTAATTATCCTTTTTCTCTTTTGTACCATTAATTTTTCCTTCTCTACTGGATCATTCACATCAGTGCAAAAAGCATGCTGTAATAATTCTTTTCTTGAAAAAAAAAGTAAGATAAAAATCTCTCCTCCACCCATTTGCTGCTCCTTTTTATTGCAAACTACTCAAAATAGTTGTCTATACACATTTTCATCTTCCATTCTCCCTTGAACCCACACGATAAGACACTCATTCATACTGCACTAAATCTACTCTGATCAAAGCCACCCATCACCTCTAGATTATCAAATCTAATTCTCTGTATTCATTTACTCGAGAGTGAATCAATCACCCTTTTTAAAAAAATTTCCTTTACTTAACTTCTAGGTCAATCACATTCTTCTGGTTTTGTACCTTACTCTCTGCTCCTTCTCAATCTTTTGCTAGATCCACTTTCTCATCCCACATAAATTGTGGATCACCCTTCCATTTTATTTACACTCAATGCCTAGATAATATTGTCTATTGTAAATGTAGTTTATAAATTGGTGAGTTGTCCTCTGTTCTCCAGAATTTATATACTACAACCGGAATGTCTTCCTCACATGTCTAGTAGGCATCACAAGTTAAGATACCCAAAAAAGAGTTACTGATACCTCCCTAGCCATGCCCAACTACCTCCGACTTGCTCTTCCTCTAGTCTGTCCTCTCTTGCAAATAGCACCGTCATTGGCTCAGGACAAAACCTTGGTGTTGTCCTTGAATACTTTTCTCTCACAGTACACATCCAATCCACCAGTAAATTCACCTGGCCCTACTTTCAAAATTCAGAATCTGACCATTTAGCATGATCTTCACCACTCTCAACATTATCCAAGCCACCAGCATTTGTCTTCAGGACTTTCACCATAGCCTCCCAACTGATTTTCCTCTTTCACTCCAGCCCACTACCACCTCCCCCCATTCCACGAACTATGGTTTATCATCCATACAAAAGCTAGAGTAATCATTTTCAAATGAGCTGCTTACTCTCTTTCTCCAATGGCTTTTTATCATACTTAGAATAACACCCAAATCCCATAGTATAGCATACAATACTCTACATGATCTGACCCCTGAAAAATTACCAACTTCATTTTCAACTCGCTCTCTCTCTTTCTCTTTGTGGCAGCACACTGGTCTTCTTGTTTCTCCTGTATCATCACCTGCATATTCCCAATTCCAGGTCTCAACTCTTACTATTCTCTCTACCAAGAATGGCCTTCTCTCAGATATCTTGATGGCTTGCTCCTGTGCTGTATTCAGATCTCTGTGCAAATGTCCCCTTCCCTTAGAAAGTGTCACTACTCCCTATCCCTATATCTGACATAGAATCTCCATTAGCTTCTATTGTCTTCTTTGGCTTTATTTTTCTTCTTGATACTTACAACTACATGGTATTATACTTCAGATGTATTTGCTTTTTTATTTTCTTTCTCCTCCACTGATTGTAAGAGAGAAGTTTTTTTCTACTTTGTTTAATCCTTTAGCCAAGTGCCAAGAACACAGCCTAAGATGTAATAGGCACTCAATAAATAGCTCTCTAGTCTAACTGGAATTTATTTTACTATATGGTGTAATATAAGTACTTGAACATTGTTATTCTAATATAGCTAATTAACTTTATAAAACCTGTTTACTGTGTGCTGTTTCCCTTTATAGTGATTTATTATACATCCTATATCACATATTAAATTATTTTATAGGTTATATTTGGGGGTTCTCTAATATATTTCATTGGTTCCTCTACCCGTAGAACTTTTAAAAATAGTTCTATGATACACTTTGATATTTTATAGGAATAATCCTTCCCTGTTACTCTGATTTATAGAAAGTTCTCCATTATAATAACTTTATATTCTTTCAAAATACCTTTAGAAGTACTTTGTCACATGGAAAACTATCACTGGAATTTTTATCAAAACTATAATTGATTTGGGAATGATTGATACTTTAAAATACTTATTCTTCCTAGTATGATAAGCATCTCTTTATTAAAAACCATTTAGGTAGATTGTTATAGTTTTCTCCATGTAAATGTCCATATTTTCTAATATTAAGGTCATTCTTTTGTCAGTTATCTTTTTACTGGGATTGAAAATGAGATTTCCAAATTATACATTTTCATTTATTGTTGTTTGAATTAATTAATTAATTTGTATTGTTGAAATGTAAAAAGGCTATTGATTTTTACATTTTTCCCAATCAGAACAACAAAAAGAAAAAAAAATAAATGAAAACAGTTTAAGGGACCTCTGGGGCAATATCAAGTATACCAACATTTGAATTATAGGGGTCCCAGAAGGAGAAGAGAAAGAAAAGGGTTTAAAATATATTTAATAAAATTATGGTTGGAAACTTCTGAACCTGGAAAATGATACAGATATCTAGGTATAGAAAGCACAGAGGGTCCCAAACAAGGTGAATCCAAATAGACTCACAACAAGACATATCATAATTAAAATGGCAAAAGTTAAAGAGAGAATTCTAAAGGCAGCAAGAGTAAAACAAAGAGTCGTATACAAGGGAACCCCTCATAAGGCTATCAGCTGATTTTTCTCGAGGCCAGAAGGGAGTGGCATAATATATATAAAGTGCTGAAAGGGAAAAACCTGCAACCTAGGATACTCTACCCAGAAAGATTATCATTTAGAATTGAAGAAATAAAAAACTTCTCAGTTCTCCTTCAGAATAGGCCAGTGTGTTTCAGATGGGTAAATGGATTTGCCTTAAACAAGCAAACGAATGAACAAACTAGTTCCTATTATATTTGGGGGCTTCTTTCTGGACTTTCTATTCTTTTTCTTTTGTCTCTTTATCTATTCATGTGCCATTACAAAACCATTTAAGTTATAGTAACATTTCAAGATGTTTTGATTTATTTTGTTTTTGGATGTGCTGAGCAGCTTGTGGGATCTTGGTTCCTCCGACCGGGGATTGAACCCGGGCCACAGAAGTGAAGGTGCCGAGTCCTAATGATTGGACTGCCAGGGAACTCCCTTAAATATGTTTTGATAACATATAGGGCTATATTTTCTTATGTAAAATAAAAACTCTTCACTGCAGTATTGTGGTGATAAAGTTTGAAAAAAATTTAAATGTCCTTCCACATGGAACTGAGTGAATAATTATGACCCATCCAATCGGTAAAATACCATAAAGAATAAAGGGGCAGTTTTAACGTATGATATGGAATGATCTCCGAGATATGGTTAAATAAACAAAAAAGAAAGAAGGAAGAACACTATGTACGATTTAGGTAAAAATTTTGTTTTTATGGGCATAGAAGAGCTACAAGGCCTATAAGAAATTAATAACATTTGTTGCCTCTGGGGTTGGTTACTAGGAATCAGGTGTGATTCTCAATGCATACTTTTTTGAGCTTTTTGAATATTAAACCATGTGAATGTCTTACAAATTAAACTAAATAAATAAAATCTGAAAAAAAAGATACTGTTTGCTCAAAAAAAAAAAAAAAAAAAAAAAAAAACTTCTCAGATAAGCAAAAACTAAAAGAATTCATCAATCCTAAACTGACCTTAAAAGAAATGTTAAAGAGCCTTTTCTAAGTGAAAAAGAAAAGGCAATAGCAAGAAGTAAGAATCTATATGGAAGGAAAAATCCCACTAGCAAAACCAAATATATAGTAAAAAAAAAAAGTGGATCAACCACTTAAAAGAAGCTAATATGAAGACTGAAAGACAAAAAAATTGTAAAATCAACTATAACTACAATAAACAGTAAAGGGATAAACATGAAGATGTAAAACATGATATCAAAAAATGAAGCATGAGTGGTGCTGGGAAAACTGGACAGCTACATGTAAAAGAATGAAATTAGAACACTCCCTAACACCATACACAAAAATAAACTCAAAATGGATTAAAGACCTAAATGTAAGCCCAGACACATAGGCAGAACACTCTATGACATAAATCACAGCAAGATCCTTTTTGACCCACCTCCTAGAGAAATGGAAGTAAAAACAAAAATAAAGAAATGGGACCTAATGAAACTTAAAAGCTTTTGCACTGTGAGTGGGAATGTAAATTGATACAGTCACTATGGAGAACAGTATGGAGGTTTCTTAAAAAACTAAAAATAGAACTACCATATGACCCAGCAATACCACTACTGGGCATATACCCAGAGAAAACCATAATTCAGAAAGACACATGCACCCCAATGTTCACTGCAGCACTATTTACAATAGCCACGTCATGGAAGCAACCTAAATGCCCATCGCCAGACGAATGGATAAAGAAGATGTGGCACATATATACAATGGAATATTACTCAGCCATAAAAAGGAACAAAATTGGGTCATTTGTAGAGATGTGGATGGATCTAGAGACTGTCATACAGAGTGAAGTAAGTCAGAAAGAGAAAAACAAATATCATATATTAATGTATATATGTGGAACCTAGAAAAATGGTACAGATGAACCAGTTTGCAGGGCAGAAATAGAGACAGATGTAGAGAACAAACGTATGGACACCAAGGGGGGAAAGTGGCAGGAGGGCTGGTGGTGGTGGGATGAATTGGGAGATTGGGATTGACATATATACACTAATATGTATAAAATATATAACTAATAAGAACCTGCTGTATAAAAAATAAAATAAATTCAAAAAATAAATAAATAAAAAAATTAAAATAAAACAAAAAAACAAAACATGGGGAGGGGAGTTAAAAAATGTAGATCTTTAAAATGTGGTTGAATTTAAATGACAACCAGTTTAAAACGAGTAATATAGATCAACATATATGAACCTCATGGTAACCCCAAATCAAAAACCTACAATAGATACACAAAAGCTAAAGAGAAAGGAACACGAGCATATCACTAAAGAAAATGATCAAACCACACGGGAAGAAACTAAGAGAAAAAGAAAAGAAGAGAGAAAAACTATAAATACAACCATAAAACAAACAATAAAATGGCAATAAATACATACCTGTCAATAATCACTTTAAATGTCAATAGACTAAATACTCTAATAAAAAGACATAAAGTGGCTGATTGGGTGAAAAAACAAGACCCATCTATATGCTGCTTACACTATATTCACCAGACTAAGACATACAAACACTGAAAGTGAGGAAATAGAAAAAGACACTCCACACAAATGGAAATGACAAGAAAGCTGGGGTAGCAGCACCCATATCAGACAAAATGGACTTTAAAACAAAGTCTATAACAAAAGATAAAGAAGGACATTACATAATGATACATCAAGATGAGAACATAATAACACTCATTAACATATGCACCTAATGTAGGAGCACCTACATATATAAAGCAAATATTAACAGACATCAAGGGAGAAATTGACAATAATACAATAATAGTAGGGAATTTTAACAACCCACTTACATCAATGGACAGATCATCCAGACATAAAATCAATAAGGAAACAGTGGTCGTAAATGACACATTAGACCAGCTGGACTTACCAGATATCTACAGACATTCAATCCAGAAACAGCAGAGCACACATTCTTGTAGAGTGCACATGGAACATTCTCCAGGATAGGTCACATGCTAGGCCACAAAACAAGTCTCAACAAATTTAAGAGGATAAAACTTATATCAAACATTTTTTCTGACCACAATGGTATGACATTAGAAATCAATTACAGGAAGAAAAATGGGAAAAAACACAAACACACAGAGACTAAACAACATGCTACTAAAAATTAACAGGTCAATGAAGAAATCAAACAGGAAATCAGAAAATACCTTGAGATATATAAAAGTTTAAAAGAAAACCCAACTTCCCAAAATCTATGGGATGCAGCAAAAGCAGTTCTAAAAGGGAATTTTACAGCAATACAAGGCTCCCTCAAGAAACAAGAAAAATATAAACAACCTATCATC
Source organism: Tursiops truncatus (assembly GCF_011762595.2). Taxonomy (NCBI): domain Eukaryota; kingdom Metazoa; phylum Chordata; class Mammalia; order Artiodactyla; family Delphinidae; genus Tursiops; species Tursiops truncatus. Next base: position 69,862,519 of record NC_047042.1, on the reverse strand, counting down.
TAAAGGAATTATAAAAAGAAGAGAAACAAAGCTGAAAGTCAGTAGAAAGAAGAAAATAATAAAGATCAGAGAGGAAATTAATAAAATAGACACAAGCAAAAACCACAATAGAAAACAGCAATAAAACCAAGAGCTATTTTTTTAAGATAAACAAAATTGATAAACCTTTAGCCAAACTCATCAAGAGAAGAAGGGGACCCAAATAAGCAAAATAAAAAATGAAAGAGGAAAGATAACAATCAATATCACAGAGATACAAAAAAATCGTAAGAGAATACTACAAACAGTTATATGCCCACAAATTGGACGACCTAGAAGAAATGGACAAATTTCTAGAAACATATTAACACCCAAGACTAAATCAGGAAGAAATAGACAATCTGAAGAGACAGATCATTAGTAGTGAAAAAACTCCCAATAAACAGAAGTCTAGGACCAGATGGCTTCACAGGGGAATTCTACCAAACACATAAAGAAGAACTAGTACCCCTCCTTCTCAAATTATTCCCCAAAATTGAAGGGGAGGGAACACGTCCAAATTCATTACATGAGATCACCATTTCCCTGATACCAAAAGCAAAGACACTACCAAAAAAAAAAAAATTAAGGCCAATATCTTTGATGAATATAGATTTAAAAATACTCAACAAAACATTAGCGAAAGAAATTAAACAATATATAAAAAGGATCATAAATGAAGATCAAGTAGAATTTATTCCAGGGATGCAAGGATGGTTCAATATCCACAAATTAATCAATGAGACACCACAGTAGCAAAATGAAAGATGAAAATCATATGATCATCTCAATAGACTCAGAAAAAGCACTTGACAAAATTCACCATCCATTCATGATAAAAATTCTCACCAATATTGGTGTAGAGCAGGGGTCCCCAACCCCCAGGCCGTGGACCAGTACCAGTCCGCAGCCTGTTAGGAACAGGGCTGCACAGCAGGAGGTGAATGGTGGGCGAGCGAGCGAAGCTTCATTTGTATTTAAGGCTGCTTCCCATCACTTGCATTACCACTTGAGCTCCACCTCCTGTCAGCATTATGGTGTGTTGTATAATCATTTCATTATATATTACAATGTAATAATAGTAGAAATAAAGTGCACAATAAGTGTCATGTGCTTGAATCATCCCAAAACCATTCCTCCCCTACCCCCACCATGGCTGTGGAAAAACTGTCTTCCACGAAACTGGTCCCTGATGCCAAAAGGTTGAGGACCGCTGGTATGGAGGAAAGATATCTCAACATAATAAAGGCCATTTATGACAAACCCACAGCTAACATTATACTCAACAGTGAAAAGCTGAAAGCATTTCCCCTAAAATCAGGAACAAGACAAGACTCTCACCACTTCTATTTAACATAGTATCTGAGGTCTTAGCCACACCAATCAGACAAGAAAAAGAAGTAAAGGGGACTTCCCTGGTGGTCCAGTGGTAAAGAATCTGCCTTCCAATGCAGAGGATACAGGTTCAATCCCTGGTCGGGGATTGAATATAGCATGGTCCCACATGCTACAGGGCAACTAAGACTGTGCACCACAACTTTTGAGCTCGCATGCCTCAACGAGAGAGCCCACATGCTGCAAACTACAGAGGCCATGCGCTCTGGAGCCTGCGCGCCACAACTAGAGAGAAGCCCAAGTGCTGCAACTAGAGAGAAGCCTAAGCACTGCATTGAAGAGACCGCACGCCATAATGAAAGATCCTGCATGCCTCAACAAAGATCCCATAGCCGCAACTAACACCAGATGCACCCAAAGAAAAATAAATAGAGAAAATAAATAAATAAATAGAAAAGAAAAAGAAGTAAAAGGTATCCAAACTCGAAGGGAAGAAGTAAAACTCACTATTTGCTGATGACATGGTATTATATATCAAAAACCTTAAAGTCTCCACCAAAAATACTATTAAAACTAATATGTGAATTCAGTAAAATTGCAGGATACAAGATACAGAAATCTGTTGCTTTTCTCTACACTAATAATGAACTACTAGAAAGAGAAATTAAGAAAACAATTCCATTTACAATTGCATCAAAAAGAATAAAATAACTAGGGATAGATTTAACTAAGGAGGTGAAAAACCTATATTCTGAAAACTCTAAGACACTGATGAAGGAAATTAAAGATGATACAAATAAATGGAAAGATATCCCATGTTCAATACTACCCAAAGCAATCTACAGATTTAATGTAATCCCAATCAAAATACCCAAGACATTTTTCACAGAACTAGAACAAACAGTTCTAAAATTTATAGGTATCATGCTCCCTGACTTCACACTATACTACAGAGCTACAGTCAGCAAAACAGTATGGTACTGGCACAAAAGCAGACACGTGGATCAATGGAACAGAACAGAGAGCCCAGAAATACACCTATGCACCTCTGGTCAATTAATCTATAACAAAGGAGGCAAGAATATACAATGGAGAAAAGATAGCCTCTTCAGTAAATGGTGGTGGGGAAACTGGACAGCTATACATAAAAGAATGAGATTAGAACATTTCCTCAAACCTTATACAAAAATAAACTCAAACTGGATTAAAGATCTAAATGTAAACCTGGACACCATAAAACTCCTAGAAGAAAATATAGACAGAATACACTATGACATAAATTGTAGCAATATTTTTTTTATCTGTCTCCTGAGGCAAAGGAACTAAAAGTAAAAATAAACAAATAGGACCTAATTAAACTTAAAAGCTTTTGCACAGCAAAGGAAACCACTGACAAAACAAAAAGGCAACCTACTGAATGGGAGAAAATACTTGCAAATAATATGAGTGATAAGGACTTAATACCAAAAATATATAAACTGCTTATGCAACTCAATATAAAAAAACCAAACAACTGAATTAAAAAATGGGCAGAAGACCTGAATAGACCTTTTTTCAAAGAAGATATATAAATGGCCTATAGGCATATGAAAACATTCTCAACATCGACAATCATCAGAGAATTGCAAATCAAAATAAAAAATGAGATATCACCTCACACCTGTCAGAATGTCAGGAAAAGGTCTACAAATAACAAATGCTGGAAATGATGTGGAGAAAAGGGAGCCCTAATACATTGTTGCTGGGAAAGTAAATTGGTGCAGCCCCTATGGGAAACAATATGGAGGTTCCTCAAAAAACTGAATATAGAACTATCATATGATCTAGAAATTCCACTCCTGGGTATATATCTGAAGAAAATGAAAACACTAATTCAAAAAGGTATGTGCACCCCAATGTTCATACCAGCATTATTTATAATAGCCAAGATATGGAAGCAACCTAAGGGTCCATCAGCAGATGAATGGATAAAGAACATGTGATATATATACACAATGGAATACTACTCAGACATAAAATTAATGAAATTTTGCAGTTGTGACAACATGGATGGACCTGGAGGGTATTATCCTTAATGAAATAAGTCAACAGGGAAAGAAACACTGTATGTTAACACTTATACGTGAAATCTAAAAAATTAAACCAAAGATTGTATATAACAAAACAGAAACAGACTCACATGTATAGAGAACAAACTAGTGGTTACCAGTGGGGAGAGGGAGGGGGACGGGCAAGATAAGGGTAGTGGATTAAGCAATACAAACTACTATGTATAAAATAAATAAGCTACAAGGATATATTGTACAGCACAGGGAATATAGCCAATATTTTATAATAACTTTAAATAGAGTAAAATCTATAAAAACATAAAATCACAATAGTTTCAGCTGTACACCTGAAACTAATATAATTTGTAAATCAACTGTACTTCAATAAAAAATAGTAAAATAAAATTAAAAAGATTTTTCAGTAGTTATTTTCATACCCTCAGCTGAAGTCAATCAAAGAAAATACAGTTAATTCATTAAGTAATATATCTCTTTCTCACTGAAAGGCCTATTCTAAAATCAAGTTTCTGACGACAAAGTAATAATAATAATGACAAAGTAATAACAATAATAATCACTCCCATTTAGCAAATGTTTCAAAATGGAAGAACTCAATTTTGGAGCTTTATTTTCATTTTTTTCTATCTTAAGATACTACATAATTAAACAGAATTGCTTTAGTCTTATAGCATAAAAAAATTCATAGTCAAATTTTCAATTACTGCTTCTCAGATTCCTCTTCCTTTCTTCTACCACCCAAAGCTGGTTACCCTCTCTCCTAACCATTCTGCAGCCTGATTCATGCTTCCTGATTCAAAATTAAAGCCCATCTGAGAAAGATCAGAACTGGAGGATAAGTATGCTAGAAGTATGAGTGGTGGTGAGGATTTGTGGAAAAATAATATGTGCTGCTTGTTAGGATCAGCCTCTTACTGTTTCTTTTCCATTAAAAGGAAAGTCTAGAGTTGACTGCTGCTACTGAAAATGTCCCTGCCTATGATACGTTATTTATTTACACAGAAAAACATTTCCTTACAGCTGTTTTTGAACATTTAAATAAATCACACCTCCCACAATAATGTAGAGATAAGGGGCCAGCAGAGCTCTCAGCTGGCAATGCTCAGCTTAACCCACTTACATTCATTAGGACACAGGAGTTTAGGGCACAGCATTTATTATAATCCGTGACTACAAGAAAATGTGAGATGAAATACATTAAATAAATTAAACATGCATTAAACATCCCTGAATCACAGTTCAATTTCACTAAGTGAACCAACAGTAAATTATTGATAGTTTGGTCCCCTTTAAGAGAACAAAGCAGCGACTGATTTCAGTGTACTGGGTAAATTAGGCACTATATGCATTTCATTCATGACTTGCACATCTCACATCTCACATTGCCACAATACAATTATTTTTGACTTCAAAGTCTGTTCATTGGTCCCATGAAACCGATGGCTTGGAAAAATCGAAGACATGGGAAAGAAACCTCTGAAGTTAATGAACAGTGTGGTGGATTCCTCTATGGATGTGATCACATTGTGATGGGGATATCATGATGGACTCCAGTTCCCAAAGTCAGCATCACCAATAAAAGTAAGAATGCCTTGGTAATCCAGCAACATGTACCAAGGTCTACAAATGGTTAAAATTACCTTTACAATATTCCATTGTGGTATTATTTACAGTTCCCTTTGTTATTTAATAAAGAACATTCACCTCCCGCTGACCAAATAATTTACTGCACATTTTAAACTGTCTAAAGGATTATGTTGTGTGTGTGTGTGTGTGTGTGTGTGTGTGTGTGTGTGTATTTGTGCACAGGGAGGGGTAATTTTTAAGGCAAGACCTGTGAGATATCATCAATCATTAATGTCTTTTTAAATATGGCTAAGATAAATTTAAACCTCAAGATACAGTAGATTCCTTAATCCAGCATTCCATTCTATGCATGCTACCTCTACAAGGTGATTTTCTTTATAATACACCAATAGCAAAGAAAGAAACCGTTAGAGCAAGGAGCTGTGACTAAAGCAGAAGCTGAGTTATTGCTCTGCACTGTTTTCCTCATGTGAAGCTATTACGGACTTGAATCGTGTCCCCCCATACCAAATTCATATATTGAATACCTCACCCCCAGTGCAACTGTGTTTGGAGATAGGTCTTTAGAGAGATAATTAAGGTTAAATGAGGTTACGTGGGTAGGGCCCTTATAGGATTGGTGTCCTCATAAGCAGAGGAAGAGACACCAGAGATTCGCTCTCTACACACAACCACAAAGGCAAGGCCATGTGAGCACACATCAAGAAAGTAGCCATCCACAAGCCAGGAAGACAGTCTTCACCAGAAACCAAATTTGCTGGCACCATGATCATGGACTTCTAGCTCTACAACTTTTCGAAAATAACTGTCTGTTGTTTAAGCTGCCCACTCTGTTGCATTTTGCTACAGCAGCCTGAGCTGACTAATATGGAAGGTCATCTGTTAATTGTTTGCTCTCCTCTTGTAGCCTCTGAACTTCACTTGCAACTTCCTACCTTCATCCATCTCTTAACTTCAGTGTCCTCCCAAGTTGGGGAAATCAGAGATTTAGACATTGTGGTGTTTCTGTCTTTAATGCAGTTGTGGATTTCTTTTATTTCTGCAACATGTAATTTATTATTTTCTGCTAACCATTCAAACACACCGAAGTTTTGGATCCATGTCTTCTGGTTTTGGCTTTGGTCATGTTGCTTCTATTGCTATCAGAAGTGTCAGTGGGAGCAGACACAGATTGGACCCTAAATATGTGTTTACTTTGCTCACTGGGATCCTAACTGGAAGGATGTAACATCACAGATGCATCAAACCCTCTTCTGTACCAATGCGGTGTCAAGATCTTTACTTTAAAACATGCTTTCAATCTGTCAGATTGTCAAGTTTTAGGATGATGGTGACAACTTTGATGAAGGGCCTCAGAATTTGAGCTTGTGCCTGTGCCTTGATGCTCAGGACATGCTCCATCTTCATCATATTCATCAAAAGCAAGGGCATCACTGCGAGGGAATCCCTGAGAGTTCACCTTTAATAATAATAATAATAATAATAGTAGTAGTAGTAAAAAGCCTGTCTTGGTGGGTCATTTATGGGATGAGGGGGCTGTGTATTCTTCTTGCATCAGTACATTTATTTTAGTTTCCTATTAATTCTTATAGTTTTTCAGTTCATTCTTTTTTTTTCTTAGTATATAATTATACCATCTGCAAATGAGGATAATTTTGCATTTCCTTTCTAATAATTATACCTCTTATTTCAGTTTCATACCTTATGGCTTTGATTAGTGCTTTCAGAACAATTAGATAACAATGATAATAATAGGCATTTTTGTTTTCCACCTGATTTTAATTGGATATTATTAAAAATGAAGTCCGCCATTGATTTGAGATGAATATTGTTACAGAAACAACATATGTTAGTGAAATTTTATATGTGAGTTCAAAAAGATAGTTAAAAATAAATGAGTGTAAATTTTTTCTAGATTTTTTCTGATTTTATTGAAATTACCAAATTTTTTTTCTTTCTGACCTATTGTAGGAAGTAGGACACTAATTGTTTTCCTAATAATCAACTAATTTTGTATAATGCACATGATTTTGAATACAAAATGGATAAACCAGACCACCCTCTAAGGAACGTTTAATCACTAAACATGTTGAACACATTTCTGCCCTGTAAAAGATTTATATTCAACTATGATCCCAATCAGCAAGCTTCTCTTCCCACTAAAGGGAACAAATTATAATCCTTTCAACTGCTGCAGTAAATAGAAAACAGACTGCTGATTATACAGAAAGAGGAAAAACAGACATAGGACAGAGCATGCAGATTAGAAAGGAGCCATTCCCCCCTCAGTACTAAGTAAATAGAAGTAGGCATTTTGCAAAGTGCATTAAAGGGAACAGACTGCTGTAGAAATCAATTGATAAAGACTTGTCAACTAAAACAATCTTTGAGCAATTACATTAGCAAATAATTAGAATAATGTGTAAATAGTAGTAAGGACCCTGCAACAAAGGAACCACATGGATCCGTGTCTCCTCCTTTTGTGCCCATAGCATTCTGGGCTTATCTCTATTATTCAGTAGTATATTTAGTATCAGGAAGGATACTACTGAACAACAGGACTTATGATTGCAGTTATGAGAAATAATTTAATGGCATTAAGCAGGAAGTGCCCTGACACTTTGCAGTGGGAGAATATTTCTCTCCAGCTGAGACTCCAGCAAGTAAACAATGATTCCTGTCCAGAGGAAATCTATTTAACTCTCCCTGTATTAAAAGCATAAAAGAAATTCATGCACAGAAAGAACTCTCATCATGGCCAAAATGCAGCAGGCAGAGCCACTGAGTGGAAGGTGACTTATCATACATCATAGTTACTGGAAGTTTCCATATGGAGCTGGCACCCTATATAATATATTGAAAAGCCAATCCCATAAGAAACAAGTGATAAAGATTTGGAAAGAAGTATCCTGTAGTGAAAAGATGGTGGGAGTTAACATCAGGGAGCTGAATCTTGGTTGAGATATTTCTACATGTCCATGAGCAGTTACATAAAATCTGAGACTATTCTTCTTCATCTGTAAAAAGGATATAATAATATTCACCTTGAGAAGATATCAGAACTATTTGAAATGTGTATGTTTAGCACAGGGCCACATATGGTAAGTATTCAATAAGACATGGTTTGTTACTTTATTATTATTGAAGCAAACCTAGAGAAATATAACAGATACTTTAAAATATATTTAGATAGAAATGAAGACCCTGACACAAAGAAGTGACATTTTCAGGACAGAACACTGTGGGGCAAGAATGTGGAACACAGAAAAATATGAATAAAACTTGGGAAAGAGAACCTCAGTATGCATGAGGGTGCGGAGGGAAGGCTCTCCCCTAAGCTCTTAGTCAAAATTAGTCCCTCAGGGAGGAAAATGGGAAATTTGTATCTGAGTACACAATATATATTTTACAGGTATTTGAATTTATGTTCATATTAAGGTATAATAACATATGCATTGTTTCATTCTGAAGTATGGGATCCACAATTCTCAAGGAATCTTCTCTTGATCTCCATAAAATTCCATGTTACATAACCACATACAGAGACAGCCTCAAAAGAGACCCCAGAAATTCTGGAGTCCAGCATGAGCAGAATGAGTAAGCAGTACCTTTTACAGAATCATGTTTTAATAACACTCATTTTTGCCTGGCCAGATTATGTATCTTAACACATCACCTTGTATTTTATGTGTTTGTTTCAGTGCCTGTGACTACTCATTTAACTGTGAGTTCCCTGAAGGCAGGTACAGTTTTGCTCACCCTTGTTTCTTAACATCATGCACGACAAGCAGAGCTGCCTTAGGGCCACTGTAGGACTTAGACACTTTTTAGAAGCACCGCCTCACATCATTTGAAACATGTTAAATTTTAAGAGCCACATTATGGCTCATTAAAATGATTATTTTTACTATAAAATTTTAAAGATATTTATAATTCTATTTTTGGAATTTGGCTATAAGCCAAATACTTTATGATTGGTGCTAAATTCTCCACAGTGTCATAATGCACACCCAGGAATTCTTGCAAAGTGAAATAATCTAAATAACAAATAGTTTTCAATGGTCACGAAATTTTAATGGAAATGAACCTTAACAATTAATGAGGTTGGAACAATGTTAATTTTGGTAGACATTTAAACATTTATCTAGAAACAATAAATGCTGGAGAGGGTGTGGAGAAAAGGGAACCCTCTTGCACTGCTGGTGGGAATGTGAATTGGTACAGCCACTATGGAGAACAGTATGGAGGTTCCTTAAAAAACTACAAATAGAACTACCCTATGACCCAGCAATCCCACTACTGGGCATATATCCTGAGAAAAACATAATTCAAAAAGAGTCATGTACCAAAATGTTCATTGCAGCTCTATTTACAATAGCCCGGAGATGGAAACAACCTAAGTGTCCATCATCAGATGAATGGATAAAGAAGATGTGGCACATATATACAATGGAATATTACTCAGCCGTTAAAAAGAAATGAAATTGAGTTATTTGTAGTGAGGTGGATGGACTTAGAGTCTGTCATGCAGAGTAAAGTAAGTCAGAAATAGAAAAACAAATGCCCTATGCTAACACATATATATAGAATCTAAGAAAAGAAAAAAAAAAGGTCATGAAGAACCTAGGGGTAAGATGGGAATAAAGACACAGACCTACCAGAGAATGGACTTGAGGAAATGGGGAGGGGGAAGGGTAAGCTGTGACAAAGTGAGAGAGTGGCATGGACATATATACAATACCAAACGTAAAATAGATAGCTAGTGGGAAGCAGGTGCATAGCACAGGGAGATCAGCTCGGTGCTTTGTGACCACCTAGAGGGGTGGGATAGGGAGGGTGGGAGGGAGGGAGATGCAAGAGGGAAGAGATATGGGAACATATGTATATGTATAACTGACTCACTTTGTTATAAAGCAGAAACTAACACACCATTGTAAAGCAATTATACTCCAATAAAGATGTAAAAAAAAAACCCATTTATTATTTTTAATTTTTCTGGGCTTTTTTCTTTTTAATATTTTGGAATCAATGATTTTTTTTTCAGTTCTTAAATATTGTCAATGACCTTTGAAGAGCCAGAAGGCATACTGGTACACCATGGAGTAACCAGCACTGATGGCATAAAGTAGTTGGCCAATTAGTATTTCTGGATTAGATTGGTAATTTGAGAATATACACATGCCACTGGGTATCAGCCAAAGCCACAGCATGGTTTATGGTGCAGTTTTATTTAGTGCTGTCGCTACTAAGCCATTTTACACATAGCAGTGGTTGGCTATGTCAGTAATAATGTTGGCAAGTTGAGAAAGCAGCATTTCTAGAACAAGAGGGTTAAGTTCGCTGTCAGAACAGGCCAGAGGCTGAAGTCATCCCATAGATGTCAGCAGGGGGAAACCCACGTGAAAGCCGACAACCAGAAGTCAAACACCCTCAGATTTTGGAGAGAGAAGTCGGGCCTCACACATATTGGCAATATTAGAGCCAGGCTTTGTGGCTGATACTCATAAAAGGAGAGAGAGCTGCCAGGTGGACTCACAAACATTTCTCTGATTCCACCTTCTCTAGGGAGACCTACCTTGACAACCCCTGCTCCCCAGACCGAGTGTGAATGACTGCAATGAACAGATGCTCCTGAGCACAGGAGGCCATCTTATTCCTCAGGTGTACTGTAACAGAAAGAAAACAACTTGAAATAGTTGAGAGAGACATTCAAGAGAGCAGTTGGATCAATCCTAGGGTGAGATGGCTTGTGTTTGCTTAGTCACCATCACCCTGGTGGCAATTCTGTCACTCTTAAAGAGCCTTTACCTGTCCACACTGGACCTCTAGGTCTCAACTGGGTCACTATCTTCCCAGGAAACAGTACTGTATTCAAGACTGCACTGTCATCTCTAGGCAGGCTGGAAATAGATTTGAGTTTTAAAGCCTATCTGGATGGATATGATTCGTAAAACCTCTGATTTTTGCACATCGGATTATACTTTCAGGATCGTTCCAGGGTGAGAATCCTAAACACTAGACTTGGAACAGAGTCTAGGTAGATTGCTATTTACAACTGAAAATTTCATTTGCCTTAATGATTCCCAAGTATACCTGAACCTTAACTGGATATCTAACTAACTCCAAATTATGCTTGAATTGCATCAATTATTCAACATTTTTCTTAAAGTGTGATGAGTACAGAATTACCAGTCATCTGTTGGCAGAAAGTTAAGACCTGTACAAAATACATCTCTCTTGGCAATATGTCTCCAGAAATTTGATAATCATATGCATGTTTGGATGCTCTCTTACTAAAAGCTTTTGTGAGATACACAAATGGCAAGTATTGTGTTATAGCTGTCATACTTTAGATAAAATGACCATGTTGCTGGAGCAGAATTAACTAGTCCAAAGATGCTAAGCCTTAGAGAAGAGGGCTAGGAGTTAACATGCATTGAGGATCTACTACGTGTTAATAAGGTCTCTCTCTCCTTCTCACTCTATAGATACAGATAAAGATACATCTTTTGTAAGCATTGCATCGCAATTCTGTTTGTCTGTAACTCTGACCTCTTTCAAAGCAAAATCTGGTACCATGTATAACACAAATAGGATTCTAGATGATTTTGGAGCACTTTCTTATTTGCTTAATAACTTTCAGTGGCTCCCTATCTCCCACTGGATCAAGTTTGAATAATTCTGCCTGCTTTTCAAGGTCCTCACTGGTCTCCCTACCCAGCCAGTCTTATTTCTTTTTCTTTCCCACATATTCCCTCTGAGCAACGTGGATCAGTATTTGCACTGACCTGTAAACATATCCTCATTGCCACCTCCAAGGTTCTTTCTTTCCTCTTCTGTCACCTATGCAAATTGTCACCAATTCTTCAAGGATCCCTTCACAGTTCATCATTTAGCAGAGTTCAGTGAGCAGAAATGCTACGGACTTTTGTTGTTGTCATGTTGTAACATGATCTTACCTATAATACAGTAATTCACAAAGCATGGATTTAAAACAATGACATTGTAATGAAGTCAGTGGACATTTATGGCAAAGGAAGCTTTGAGGCTTTATCTCTTTAAAATAAAGCAAAACACATAGCTGAAGCTGAATTGCAAATTACAACTCTAAGTCCTTTGGAATTTAAGGGGTAGCATTTTTCATGAGACCTTAGGTCAACAATGTGGCATTTAATCCTCCACTGAACACTTGAACATAAGCTTGACAAACTCCATTTTTAAAGTTATCAAGTTCTGAAATACAGTCAGTACACAGTATTTGAATCTACGGTGCTACCATCTCCATAATAAATAAAACTTGAGGCGTAAATAAAATATCCACCGTCTTTTCCTTTTCATGAAGGGAGACTGCTCTCCAAAACTGCTCTATAATTCAGAATAAAACTCATAGAGATTAAGCATAATAGTTCATATTTTCTTTATAGGCATTACAAGTAAGCGTAACTATCAAAGTCATACAACTTTTTAGTTTTGAATGACATTCATTGTTCAGCAAAGGTTTTCCACACTCTGGTTTTATGAAATCAGGCAGTTGTCAGAATTATTTATGGAAAGTTTCTTATATTTAAGGATTTTAAGCATAATTTTTAAAAATATCATTTTATGAAGATTTAAGATAATGAACACCAAATGAAATGACCCATTCTTAGGTAAAGAGAAAAATACAGTGCAATTATACATGTCAGATGATCAGGTTTGAATCTGCTACTTTTAATCTAAGGTTGTTGATCTGATAAGAATTTCCTTCTATATAATCTAAAGTTACTTTTCAGTTAAAAAAAAAAAAAATCCAACAAGGAAACACAGACCCTGTGCTAGGTGCCAAGTGGTCAAAATCAGACACAGTTTCTGTCCTAGAGTTTTCAGGTTTGTGGAGAAGACAGACATGATGTACCAGGAAAGTAACAGCAAAATTAGACACGTTTCTGCCCTCAAGGAACTAGGCTACTGTTAGGGAGGGACAGTACTGTGTAAGTAAACAAACAAATACATCATTCCAAATCACAGTTGATCTTATGGAGAAAACATAGTGTACGGTGATGAACAACAACAAGGAGAGGGACTAATTTAGACAAAGAGTTAAGAGGTGCTTTTCTTAGGAGAGACACGTGTGCTGAGGGCTAAAGTGTGAGAAAGATCCAGCCATTTAAAGAGGTGTTAGGGAGACGCAAAAGCATGTATAAAGGTCCTAAAACAAACAAACAAAAAGGTCAGTTTGTTCAAAGATCAGAGTGCATGCCACAGTAGCTAGAACAGAGGATGGAAGAGAAGAGAGACATGAAATAAGTTTATAAAAGATAGACTGCAGTCAGATCATCAGAACCATATAAGAAGTATCAAGGAATTTGAATTAGATCCTATGTACAATGGGAGAGCATAAAGGGGGACAAAAATGATTTAAAGTTTAAATTGTTCCTCTTGGCAAATAAATAGACTGTGAAAGAAGGAAGTCCAGTTGGACACTATTGCTGCCCTCCAAGGAAGAAGAGAGAGCATATTGTACTAGAGAGAAAGATAGAGAAATAGAGACCTGAGGTAGATTTCGAATCTAGGCTCAAAGAATCTGTTGCTAGATTGGCTGGGGCAATGCAGAGGATTAAGAAAAGTAAATTAAGGATGACGCCCAGGTTTCTGGCTTAAGCAACTAAGTGGATACTACTGACATCTACTGAGTTGAGGAAGTTTGAAAGTAGAATGAAATTTAAAGCAAGGTGGGGTGGGATAGAGAGGAATTCAGCTGTAGTCACAGAGATTTTGAGATGCCTGTGAGATATTCTTTTTGAAATGTCAGGTGGGCAGTTAAATAGGTATATGAGGATACATTTGAAATGGGCATAATTGAGGGGTCCTCAGTCTGTAAATGATGAATAAAGTGATAGTAATAAGCAGTATCACCAGAAGAGAAAGGGTAAAGAGAGAAGAGAAGGGGATCCAAGCCCAAGTTCCAGGGCAAAAAGTAAAAGTAAGAGACTGAGAAGTGGCCAGTGAAATCTGGGACACCAGACATCAAGCAAATTAAAAGAAGAGAGCGTTTCAGGATATGTGTTGTATTACTGAGAAGTCAAGTACTCTTGGCTTTTACTCATTTATGGATTAACACCTGGGGGGTTATTTTAAAAGGTAAATAATGTTATCAAAATAACATCATGTAACAGTAATAATAATTCAGATACAGTTGGTAAGCTACTTCCACATACATTATCTGACTTGATCCCAACAATAAGTATATTTTATTACTGATTGCATTATACACTTAAAGACACTGGGGCTCTTGCGAGCAACTAATATTTAATAATAAATTCAACAAGTATTGTGAACTCCTGTTGTGAGAGGCAAGTTCTAGACTCTGCAGATACTATCTGTGAACAAAAGAAATCACTTCCCAGTACTCACAGGGACAGTATCCTTTGCAATGATTATAGAGTACCACACAAGGCTAATAATTATTAAGAAGTACAGAGTTTTGACTGCCGAGGTTCACTTTCTAAAATCTTAATTACATTTTATTAACAGTTCAGTAGTGGTAGGTATATTCTAATTGTTGTGCAAGAGGTTCACTTTTTTGAATTCTTGTTACTGTGTTGAATACAAAAATAATACAAGTTTTATGTATTTGAAGACATACTACATTTAGTAAACTAAATATATATGGTTACTCTATGTCAATATATGACATATTGGGGGAGCATCTATCTGCATCTTAAACCTTTCAGAAATCTTACTCACAGAGTTCTTTTTTTTTTTTGCGGTACAAGGGCCTCTCACTGTTGTGGCCTCTCCCGTTGCGGAACACAGGCTCCAGACGCGCAGGCTCAGAGGCCATGGCTCACGGGTCCAGCCACTCCGCGGCGTGTGGGATCTTCCCAGACCGGGGAACAAACCCGTGTCCCCTTCTGGGAAGATCCCACACGCCGCGGAGTGGCTGGACCCGTGTCCCCTGAATCGGCAGGCGGACTCTCAACCACTGCGCCACCAGGGAAGCCCTCACAGAGTTCTTAATAATAGCACTGTTTGCCAAGATAAAAGCATGAAAATCTGTCCTGTTTGTGTCTCACCAAGTCCTTATCCATTTGGGCATTGTCCTGATAGTCTATCAAGGCAGTCATTGGAACATATGGGTTTCCTGATCTCCCATACGTATTCTCTATTTTGTTTTCATGGATTACCGTAAGTTTTAGAACTACTTTGACAAAATGCAAGGTTGCTAAGTTTGTGCTTTTTCAAACAATGCAGAAAAAAGAAATATCAACATATTTAATAGCATATACTTTATCTTCATTTTCTTATCCTCTTTTCCTTTAGGAATTTATTCCTGTCTAAAATAATATATGATTCCACAAAAAATGTGGCATCTTATCTGTGAAAGAGTCAGATAACATTAGCGCTTGGTGGATTTATCAATATGTCTGGCACTTAAGAGATTTATGTGTGGGTCATTATGACAGGACATATGTAACATTGATTTTTGGGGCTGGATTCATGCTATCTGGACTTGACTGTATAATCTTGTGTAAGAGCTGCAGACCCTCTGAAAAACTGCTTTGCATTTGTCCTTCTGTTTTGGATAAAATCCATAGTTTAGATTTCTTTGCCCTTCAAAATGACCATGATGGTATCTGTGGCTTTTTTTTTCCCCTTCTGGAATTTACTTTTACTGAAGAACACTTTCTTTTTAAGAAATGAATTTCACTCCTGCCATGACTGAATCATTCTTAAAGCAACTTCAGTTTTACAGAGAGATTTTTGTTTTTCTTCCTTGGCATTTCATAAGGTTAAAGAAGACCTTAACGATAACCTTTGTGTGCAGTACCTACAGTCTGCAGTCATTGGTACATGAGAGTAGATGAATAACTACGTTATTTCCACTAAAAAAAAAAAAAAAAGACTTAAAATTCTATTGAAGCAAGTGTGAGCCAGACCAATGTTTCTCAGGGTGGTGGCATTATCCTACAGGGGAAATTTTTTTAAGCATGGGCTATTTTGGGTTGTCATAACAAGACTGGGCACCACTTGTTTTTCATGAGAGAGAGACAAAAATGCTGTGTGTTCTATAGTACACCAACCAAGAATTGTTCTACGTCCCACATGACTTTCAAATGTCCTGCTGGTCATTTACATAGACAAAAATCTGTTTATAATCTGAGCCTAGAATCTAAGTAAATTTTACAGGAAGCACAGTGTATTTTACATGGTTTTCCCTATAGAGATTTTTCCAGGAATGCCAGTACTAAGCAAATTGTGGAAATATTTTATTTTGCTTTATCTGGACTTTAACAAAGAATTGTTTATAATTTCACAAAATCATATCCCTGACAGCAATGTCACTTGTGACTTTTGAGTCACCAATATAACCAATTCAACACACCTGCATCAACCTGTATTTGGAACAGTCACATGTCTGGAATTCCATGTATAGATGCAAGCATCCCACAACTTCATTTTATTTTCTTGTGTAGTCATGACTATTTTCATATTACAATGCATATTATTTCACTTAAATTTATTTCATTTGTTTTTCTTTTATAATAAAAACAGATCATTATATTGGTTTTTTAATATTACACATAGGATACAGTATCTACAATTTAATCTTGAGATTAAAAAGGAGCATTACAAAACATTTGTTATACAAAGGGTTATTGGTTGAACACTAGAGAGAACTTTTGACTTCTGAAACTTATGAGATAAGGGGAACTGTATTATCTCCTGTCTAAAGCGTTTTAGATGCTGTTATTCTGGACAAATTACAGCAGCTTCCCCACCAACTATTTGAGACCACTGACTAGTTATATTGAAGAGATGTACACCAGGAATTCACCCTTTAGCATCTCTGTATATATGATAGATACAATGGTTTGTTTCATAATGGTCCTGAGAATGAGAGCTACTACCCTGATCTCTTGGATCAGAGCACAGCCTGGAATAAATGTCATTGTAATATAGTGAGAAAACATATCAGAAGCAGCCATTTATGGCCCCATTTATTCAGTCCTGTGTTGGTCCTTGAACCAACCTATATAGCCTGAGGGCCCTGCTGCCTCAGATAGCTTGAACAATAAAGTCTTTCCCCACAGGTACACATCAAACTTCTTTTCTCCAGGAAATTTTATCATTGATTTGTGAAGCTGTAGTCTGCTTGACACTCTCTATGGCTCAACCTGGTATTACAGTCCAAGAAAATTCAGGTAGGCTGTGTGCCCTTAGTCCTCCTCTTCTCCACCCTGCCCCCTCCCTCCAAAGGCTTCCAGAACCATATACAAATGTGCCCTCTGATGGCTGATGATCATCTCATTGTTTTTTTGACACAGGCTCAGCTTTTCACTGTAGTCATTGAATATTTAATTATATGAAATTCACATAATAAAAAGTAACTAACTTATAAGGTTGTGATAAAATCTTAGCCAGAGGCAAGGATGATTTTTAAAAATCACCCTAATATATCCAGGCACTCTAGTATAATGGTTTTTGTACACAGAATCTGAACCCAAAATTCTCAGGTGCCAATGACAGCTCTGCCACTTATCAGCTCTGTGACCCTGGTCTAGCTACTTAACCTCTCTGGTTTAGTTCTTCTGCACAATAATAGTGATATTACATATCACAATAATAGTGATATTATCTGTGATAATAATAGTACATATCTACCACATAGGACTGCAGTGGGGATTAAATCAGTTAATTTATGCCAAGTGCCTAGAACAACAGCACCTTGCACATAAAAAGCATTCAATAAATATTAGTTATTATCCTTAGGATTATGTTTCTGTTTCTAGGGATATTTACTTATACTTTCAAAGACATTTACTTTACAGGTTTTTCAAGTGAAAAAGAGATCCAGATGCTCCTTTGCTCCTCCTTCAATTCCTCTTGTACTCCAGCAAAAGCATGAGTCCCTCTTTTTCCAAATCACAAGTATGTGAAAAATTAAAATACTTTCCCATGACCTCATGTACTTAAAAATGTGTATTAGGGCTTCCCTGGTGGTGCAGTGGTTGAGAGTACGCCTGCCTATGCAGGGGACACGGGTTCGTGCCCCGGTCTGGGAAGATCCCACATGCCGCGGAGCGGCTGGGCCCGTGAGCCATGGCCGCTGAGCGTGCACGTCCGGAGCCTGTGCTCCCAAGAGGTCGCAACAGTGAGAGGCCCGCGTACCGCCAAAAAAAAAAAAAAAAAAAAAAGTGTATTATGTCTTCCTTCTTGTAAATGTGAACCAAGAGGTGCTTTGGGCATGGGAGGCAGAGGTAGTTCTGTTTAGAGGCTTAGTCATTATGTTTAATTCTGATTCAAGTATGTCCTGGCTTCATCTATAAATCCAGGGATACTACGTAGAAATCTTGCGACCTTACAGCACCATCCTTTATACTTTTTTGAATATTTGTTTCTTCTTTTGGAAAATAAGATTTCAACCTTCTGTTCACATTGTTATTCCAATATGTCTAATACCTCTTCATTACCGTTCAGAACACCAGTGATTACCACTGCACCCAAACATCAATTAATGCTTGATGATGATTATGATGTTATGTGTCCAAAACAGAGGAGCCCTTGATTATTCTCCGTCCCTGTGTCATATCTTCAGGGTATATCTTTAATAAATAGAACACTAGATCATCCCTTTGGACTGACTTGCCTAATAATCAGTAAAACTGATTTTGCACCCTGAATTTACTGTAACTTCTTTTTTTTTTTTTTTTTTTTGCGGTACGCGGGCCTCTCACTGTTGCGGCCTCTCCCGTTGCGGAGCACAGGCTCTGGCGCGGAGGCTCAGCGGCCATGGCTCACGGACCCAACCGCTCCACGGCATGTGGGATCTTCCCGGACCGGGGCACGAACCCGTGTCCCTTACATCGGCAGGCGGACTCTCAACCACTGTGCCACCAGGGAAGCCCTACTGTAACTTTTTTGTCTCACCTAGGAAGCACAACCTAAAGGTTATGAAGTTCTAGCCTTCTCTCCTCTGTATAAATTAATAATACTAGGATCATGCCCCCTTCTATTGACTTATATTTAAAATACCTGACATAAGAATTAAGGAAATTCAGCCAGATTTAATCCTTGCTCTCAATAGTTTACATCTCTTTATATTTACTTTTCCATTCCTTCTTTTCCTATTTTTTTTTTTTTACAGCAATCACTTTGTGTTTTTTATTCCTGGATAATGTTAATGGCTGGATTCTAGTCAACTGGTTAGAAAAATGGGGTTGATGACAGGTAAAGATGAGATCTGCTGGGCCTGAAATCCTGTCCTCAGCAATATTTCTTTTGTCTCCTGGGATCCATTATAAGGCAGTACCATTTCATACAGTGTCATGTAATTGTTATATAACACCAGAAATATACTCAAATTTTCAAAGAACTAGAATAAATCTTCCATCCATATAGACATAATTAGAATGATACATTTTTATGTCTACCCAATTCCCTTAGATGTATGTGCTATATTTCCCAAAAGAAAAAGGAAACAAATCCTATGAAATCTGTCAGGGGGTCCCCAAAGGACATTCGGTTGCTTGCTTTAAAAGCACCAAATTTCAGAGAAGCTTGTAGCTGTCCATAACTCAAAGGATTCCTCACTCAAAGACTAATGTCTTTGCTGCTGCACATCATTGTGATTTTCCCTCATAACAGAGGATTCAGAGGTATTAAAGAGGTCTTAGTAAATCAACATTCTTTTATGATAAATTTTAATTAATCATTTGAGTAAGGCAATGTGCCACTACATACATCATATGGAGGAATTCATCACAGTGTCACTTGCTTATTAAAACTTATTATTTAAAAATAACCCTTATTATCATAAAAGCTCCTTAAAGTGGAGGAGGGAAGGATATAAAATGAGGTAGAATGGAGAAAAAGAAAGAGAGATGGATAGAAAGAAAACACATGTTAAAGACAGGGATGCATTGTAATATTTAAATGCTAACAGTGTGTCTTTGTCACTCATCATGCTTGGAGGTGCAAATGAACAAAAAAGTGGGGAAAAGCACAGTATGTTAAAGCATTATGGGTATGTCAGATAAGCAGTCTGTCTGATGTTTCCACCTCTGCTGGAAAGCTGGCTTAAAACTGTGTGACCTATTCTCCAGATGTCAAAGATAAACTTCAGCGATTGTATAATTCCTCCCACTCTGATAGAGATAAATATGTTCATATTTTTCCCAGCTAATCCTCCTTGTTGGATGATAACATAAGGCTGCATCCATATGACATACAGAGATTCAAGACACGTGAACAAGCATCCAGGCATCCATAATACTGTGTGCCCACTAGGTCATCTTGTTATCAGGGGTCCTTTCAGATTAAATAAATTTGCTGCAAGTTAATGTAAAAATAAATCCACGAACCTGAATCCTCTAAGGCAGCGGTACCAGTCCCTTCATGCACAAAAGAATTGCATGGGAAAGTTTTTAAAAATGCTGATATCCAGGTACTATTAAAGACAAATTAAAAAGGTCTCTCTGGGTTTGGGGTCTGAACATCAGTATTGTTTTTCTAAAAGTTTCCCAAGTGATTCTAAAAGTGCAACTAGATTTGAGAACCACTGTTTAAAGCTTTTGAGAATAGTAAGTGTGCCCAAGTCTTGTCAGATTTCAACCAAATTTGAAAAAAAGACAGGGCATTTTGAGTGCCTCAGAGATTGAAATAAAAATATATGTGTTAAAAAGTGAGACATTAAAACAAAAAGCAAAAGTAAAGGAATTGTAGGAGAAACAACTCTGAACTTGACTTTCAGCAAATTATTATTTGAACACCCACTAAGTAAGCAGGTTCTATTTTGGTTGAATGATAAATGGAGAGGTAAATAAGGTAAATAAAAGATCTCACTAGATAGAATTACTTTACCAAGGATAGTGACCAACATTTACATACACTTCCTAAACAAAGGATGAAATGAGCAGAGTGTATGTCATAGGCAATGTAGGCAAATGTTAGGGAAAACATTTGAGGACTAAGAATCTTCAGCTCTTAAATGAAAAATACTGAAAACTGTGACTCTCTTGCACTGAAATGTTTAAAACTCAAGTAGACTCACATCTGTCTGATGGAGCCATAGTGTGCTACAATTTTACTATCCTATGATTTTCATTGGGTTTCTGTTCATGAGCTTCTCCAAATTCCCCAAATCCACCAATTATCTACATTATTAAGAAAAGAGGAAATTCTACCAGTTAGTCGAAATCACGATTCTAGCTTATGTCCTTCCCTCTATACTTCATATCATTACACTCAGTACAATTTAGCCCTGAAGTACAGCTAGTGAGTTTTTTTGGTTGTTGTTCTTCACATTTACCTAGAAGAATGTGCAGAAATATAGTATTTTTTAAATTGCTTGAAAAAACCTACAGTTTACTTCATCTACAAATTAAAGTAGCTTTCATGATGTATGTTGGTGAAATTTTAATTGCAATTGAGTTTTTTTATCTCTTCTTTTTAAGGAATTCAAAGTACCTTGTAGATGAGTTAGGACTTATGATGTCCCCATAATAAAAAGAATGTAGATGTTCACTTGATCTTATTACGTGCTTTCTTCTCATTATCCACTCATGCAAAAAAAAAAAAAAATGGAGCTACTAATACATGCCAAAAACTGTGCTAGGTGCTGGAAATACCACCATTGAAAAAATATTCTAGTGAGAAGAGACAGACTATAAACACATAAATAAATAATGTCACTTGGAAATAAAATTAAGCAGGGTGCAGGGATAGACTCAAGAGTTGTGATTTTAACTGAGATGAACAAAGAAGGCCTCTATGAAAATATGACTTTGGGGCATTGTCCAAAAGAAGTGAGGAGGCAAACCACTCTTCCACCAGATATTTCAGAGGAATATCTAAAGAAAAGAGAAAACATGAAGACCTGTGTATCAGAGAAAGAATGAGAATGTGGGAAGGCCGGAAAGGCAAGGGGGTATGCATGGTGAATGGGGCAGAATGATTCTCTTCTCAAACATATTTACTTGTGATAAACTAGTCCTCTCTTCTTCTATACTCTGCATCTTGATCCCTGTCCCTATAAGTGGGTATCTGAGAAAAACTTAGAGTTCCTAATTTTAGTTTGATATAATAATGAAGAGAAGGAGAATTCACACATTAGCCAGGGGCCCAGCAAAAAACAAGGCACATTCAAGTAGGATTGCTAAGAGTACATAAGTAAGGGAATATTTATACAGGAGTGGGCACCCAGCAGCTAATATTAGTAAGAAACCACCACCTGCAGGGTAAGGGGAGAAATTATGTTAAGAGTCTAAAAATAGGAGCTGTAGTCATGCAAGAGGGGTTGCTCACCATGAGTTATGGGTCAGGCAGCCGCTGCCAGATTGGAGACCCAGAGGAAGGGAACCAGGGGAAGTAATGCCCAGTCTCTCTCTTCTCGTGCTCTCTTGTCTTCTATCAGTGCCTCCTATTGGCCCACTTCACTTGGAACCCTAAAGGCAAGGAGCCCTGGCAACTTACTCTACAGAGTTTGGCATTCTCAGGCACAGAGAAGAGTAGAAAGAGGATTGGGGATAGGGGAGAGAGGCACATAGAGAAAAAACAGCACACACTGTAAGACTGTATTAAGACTAAGCTTTTAGTCCAGAAGCAGTTACAGCAGTAATAGTTAACGAGAATCAAATATGTCAATATGTTATGACTTGTAAGGAGTCAATAAGATATTCTTCCACTCGTTAAAAATTGAAGTGCCTATGACGCTTCAAAGGAATTTAGACATTTTTTTTTTAACATCTTTATTGGGGTATAATTGCTTTACAATGGTGTGTTAGTTTCTGCTTTATAACAAAGTGAATCAGTCATACATAAACATATGTTCCCATGTCTTCCCTCTGGAATTTAGACATTTTTAATATACTACCCCAAAGAGGAGTTTGTGTGCATGTACAAACCATGCATCATTTTTAAGTGTTATATGCATCTATGTCTATTATATTGCCTTAAGGATTTGAAGAAATTGCTAGTCTGTTCAATTGAGTCATCTCAGACATCACTCGCAGATCTTTATTCTGGACCTCAAGACCATTTTGGAGGGCCAGATGCATACAACTGTGTCTCATTCTTGTTATCTAACAAGAGGCCATATATTCTGAATACCCTGTGCCAGATAGAGATCTCTGCACATTTCCCACTAGATGTCAAAGTTGTTGTGTTGCCAGAGACTGTGCTTGGAGATATCACAATTCCACTCTCAAAACTCTTATTTGGAGGCTATTAAAAATCAGAGAGGATGTCATATGTTGACACATGTTCACATTATTCACTAGAAAGGACTCTGGTTGACAAGGATTTGAACCGAACTGTATTATTGTATCGTATGCCATGATTCTATTTATTATTATTATTTTATTATGTAAGTTTCAGGTATACAGCATTGTAGTTCAACAACTGTATACACTACAGTGTGATCACCATCACCAGTCTAGTTACATCCACACAGTTGACCCCCCTTCACCCATTTTGTGCACCCTCTCTCACCTCCTTCCCGTCTGGTAACCACTAATCTCTTTTCTGCAACTATGAGATGTTTCTGATTTATTTTCTTTGTTGGTTGGATTTATTTTGTTGTTGTTCTTTTTAGATTCCACTATGAGTGGAATCTAAAAAGAGGATGAGTAAAATCATAAGGCATACACATATATCCCCATATTCACTTTGTTATACAGCAGAAAGTAACACAGCATTGTAAAGCAATTATATTCCAATAAAGATGTTTAAAAAAAATAAGGCATTTTTCTTTCTTCATCTGACTTATTTCACTTAGAATAATACCCTCACAGCCATCATGTTGCTGCAAATACCAAGATTTCATTCTTTTTATGGCTGAGTAGTATTCGTTTGTATGTATACCACATCTTCTTTATCCATTTATCCATCGATGGTCACTTAAGTTGTTCCCAAATCTTGGCTATTGTAAATAATGCTGCAATGAACATAGGAGTGCATATATCTTTTCAAATTAGTGCTTTTGTTTTCTTTGAATAAATGCCCAGAAGTGAAATACAGTAGTTCTAACTCTTAATTTTTTGCAGCATCTCCACGCTGGTTTCCATAGTGGTTGCACCAATTTACAGTCCCACCAACAGTGTATGTGTTTCCTTTTCTCCACATCCTTCCCAACATTTGTTATTCCTTGTCTTTTTGGTAAGCCATTCTAACAGCTATGAGGTGATACCTCATTGTGGTTTTGATTTACATTTCCCTGATAATTAGTGATGTTGAACATCTTTTCTTGTGCCTTTTGTTCACCTGTATGTCTTTTCTTTGGAAAAGTGTCTATTTAGAACCTCTGTATGTTTTTTAATCAGGTTGTTCATTTTTTTGTTGTTGAGTTGTATGAGTTATCTATATATTTTGTTTATTAACCCCTTATCAGATGTTATTTGAAAATATCTTTTCCCATTCCTTAGGTAGTCTTTTCATTTTGATGATGATTTCCTTCACTGTGCAGAGGTTTTAGTTTGATGTAGTCCCATTTGTTTATTTTTGCTTTTGTTTCCCTTGCCTTTGGTGTCAAATCTACAAAAACATCACCAAGACTCATGTGAATGAGGTTACCACTTATGATTTCTTCCAGAACTTTTATGGCTTCAGGTCTTACATTCAAGTCTTTAATCCATTTTGAGTTAATTTTTGTGCATGCTGCAAGATAGATGAACACAGATGCTGTGGTCTATGTTCATTCTTTTGCATGTAGCCCTCCAGTTTTCCCAACAACATTTGTTAAAGAGACTGTCCTTTTTCCATTGTATGTTCTTTGTTCCTTTGTCATAGATTAATTGCCCATATATGTTTGGGTTTATTTCTGGGCTGTCAGTTCTGTTCCATTGATCAATGTGTCTGTTTTTGTGCCAATACCATACCGTTTTGATTACTATAACTTTGTAGTATAATTTAAAATCAGGAAGCATGATACCTCTAGCTTTTTTCTTTCCCAGTATTGTTTTGGTATTTAAAGGTCTTCTGCGGTTCCATACAAATTATAGAATTGTTTGTTCTAGTTCTGTAAAATATGTCACTGGCATTTTGACAGGAATTGCATTGAACCTATAGATTGTTTTGGGTAGTATGGACATTTTAACAACATTAATTCTTCCAATTATGAGCACATAATATCTTTCCATTTTTGTATCTTCTCAGTTTCTTTCAACACTGTCTTATAGTTTTCAGTGTAGAGGTATTTTACTTCCTTGGCTAAATTCATTGCTAGGTTTGCTATTCTTTTTGATGAAACTGTAAATGAAATTGTTTTCTCTTCTGATAGCTTATTATTAGTATATAGAAATGCCAGATTTCTATGTATTGATTTTACATCTAGAGACTTTACTTAAGTAATTTATTAGTTCTAACAGGCTTTTTGTGGAGTCTTTAGGGTATTCTACATAAAGTATCACATCATCTGCAAAGACTGACAGTTTTACTTCTTCTTTTCCAATTTGGATGTCTTTTATTTCTTTTTTTGTCTGATTATCATGGCAAGAACTACAAATACTATGTTGAATGAAAATGGTAAGGGTGGATATCCTTGTCTTGTTCCTGATCTTAGAAGAAAAACCGTCAGCTTTTTGCCATTGAGTATGTTAGCTGTGAATTTGTCATATATGGCCCTTATAATGTTGAGGTACATTCCCTCTATACCCACTTTGTTGAGAGTTTTTTAAAATCATAAATGGATGTTGAATTTTGTCAAATGTTTTTCTGCATCTATTGAGATATCATTTTTATGCTTTATTTTGTTAATGTATGTATCATGTTGATTGACTTGTGAATGCTGAACCATCCTTGTATCCCTGGAATAAATCCCACTCGATTATGGTGTATGATCCTTTTAATGTATTGCTGGATTTGCTTTACTAATATTTTGTTAAGGATTTTTTCATCTATGTTCATCAAAGATATTGGCCTATAATTTTCTTTTTTTGTGGTGTCTTCGTCTGCTGTTACTATCAGGGTAATGCTGGTTTCCTAAAGTTTGAGAAGGACAGGTATTAAATCTTCTTTGATTGTTTGATAGAATTCACCACTGATGACACCTGGTCCTGGGCTTTTGTCTGTTGCAGTCTTTTTGATTACTATTTCAATCTCCTTATTAGTAATCAGTCTATTCACATTTTCTATTTCTTCATGATTCAGTCTTGGAAGACTGTATGTTTCTAGAAATTTATCTTTTACTTCCTGGTTGTCCAATTTGTTGGCATATAATTGTTCATAGTAGTCTCTTATGATCCTTTGTATTTCTGTGGTATCAGTTTTAAGTTCTCCTTTTTCATTTCTGATTTTTTTTATTTGAGCCCTCTCTCTCTTTTCTGCATTAGTCTGGCTAATAGCTTGTCGATTTTGTTTATCTTTTTCAAAGAACCAGCTCTTATTTTCATTGATTTTTTTCTACTGTCTTGGGTTTTTTTTAGTCTCCATTTATTTCCACCCTAATCTTTATTATTTCTTTTCTTCTACTAATTTTGGACTTTGTCCTTTTTTCCATAGTTCCTTTATGTGTAAAGTTAGATTATTCAGGATTTTCTTTTTTCTTGAGGTAGGCCTGTATTGCTATGAACTTCCCTTTCAGAACCACTTTTGCTACATCCCACAGATTGTGGTATGTCACATGCTTTTTCTCATTTGTCTCTAGGTATATTTTGATTTATCCTATGATTTTTTAAAATTAATTTATTAATTTATTTATTTTTGGCTGCTTTGGGTCTTAGTTGCTGTGTCCAGGCTTTCTCTGGTTGCAGTGAGCAGGGGCTACTCTTCATTGCAGTGTGCGGGCTTCTCATTGCGGTGGCTTCTCCTGTTGTGGAGCACAGGCTCTAGGTGCACAGGCTTCAGTAGTTGTGGCACATGGGCTAAGTAGTTGTGGCTCGCGGGCTCTAGAGCACAGGCTCAGTCGTTGTGGCGCACGGGCTTAGTTGCTCTGCAGCATGTGGGATCTTCGCAGGCCAGGGCTCGAACCTGCGTCCCCTGCATTGGCAGGTGGATTCTTAACCACTGTGCCACCAGGGAAGCCCTAGCCTATGGTTTCTTTAATGACACATTGATTATTCAGTAGTATGTTGCTTAATCTCCACATTTTTGTGGTTTTTCCGTTTTGTTTCTTATGATTGGTCTCCATTTTCATACCACTGTGGTAAAGGATGCTCGGTATGATTTCAATCTTCTGAATTTATTGAGACTTGTTTTGTGACCTAACATGTGATATAGCCTAGAAATGTTCCATGTATACTTGAGAAGAGTGTATACTCTGTTGCTTTGGGATGGAATGTTCTGTACATATCTATTAAGTTCATTTTGTCTTATGTGTCATTTAAGTCTGCTCCTTCCTTGTTGATTTTCTGTTTGGGTGATCTATCCATTGATGTAAGTTGGGTGTTTAAGTCCCCTGTAGTATTGTGTTGCTGTTAATTTCTCCCTCTAGGTTCACTAATATTTGCTTTGTATATCTTACTGTTCCTATGTTGGGTGCATATACATTTATAAATCTTGTATCTTCTTGCTGGATTGACCCCTTTATCACTATGTAATTCCCTTATTTGTCTTTTATTACAGCCTTTGTTTTAAAGTTGATTTTGCCTGACACAAGTTTAACCCCAGCATTCTTTTAATTTCCATCTGCGTGGACGTTGATTTTGCCTGATACAAGTTTAACCCCAGCTTTCTTTTAATTTCTATCTGCGTGGACTATCTTTTTCCATCCCTTCACCTTCAGTCTGTGTGTGTTCTTACTACTGAAGTGAGTCTCTTGTCAGCAGCATATAGATGGGTCTTGTTTTTTATCCACTCAGCCACTCTATTTCTTTTGAGTGTCAAATTTAGTCCACTTACATTTAAAGTAGTTATTAAGAGGTATGTTGCCATTTTGTTAATTGTTTTCTGGCTGCTTTTGTGGTTCCTCTCCATTCCTTTCTCCTTCTCTTTCTCTCTTCCCTTGCATTTTGGTAGCTTTCTTTAGTGTTATGTTTAGATTCATTTCTCATTATCTTTTGTATATTTGCTATGATTTTTTCCTTGTGGTTACCACGAGGTTCACATATAACATGTTATATGAACAGCAGTCTGTTTTAAGTTGCTAGCACCTTAAATTTGAACACATTCCAAAGATTTATCCTTATACTTTTGATAACACATTTTACATTTTTTTTGCATCCCTTTAATTATTGAATAATAATTAATTATTCATAATTTAAATTCAGCATTCAGGTCTCCAGACTGCTACATACCTTCTTTTGAGCAAACATATATATATATAAAATGTTGTCCATAGCCTACTTTTCTTTTCCTACTCAGTGTACCATAACTCAATCTTTTATACTTTCTTCCCTCTCATTCTAACAGTAAGCAAGGTAAGACAATAAATTACTAAATTTATTTCCTCCTATCCCTTTGTTTCTTCAGCTGCTCAGAGTTGTGAAAACTGGTGTTGTGTCCCTGACAATATCAGGCTACTGTTTTGGCATGCTGCACTTGTGTCCTTCAATTAGTATGGATTTTGGTATTGTGTCAATAGTGATAATCTAAAATTCACTTTCTCAGCCGAGGTACCCACTCTACTACTTCTTCCTTAATAGAAGGTATTGAACAAAGTATTTAGACCAAATAAATCCACCTAAAAAGAACACACTGAAAATGTAAGGAAAATGTAAATAAAAAGCTAGACCACAGAAGATTCAAGTAATTGCATACCTTAAATAATCGAAGTCTATGAATTCATGCTGGCAGACCTAAGTAGGTCACCTAATAAGTTGTTTACTGTGCTGTTGGATATGAAGCATGATAAAGTAAGCAGGGAAGAAACTGCTTGTGCTCCATCTCCATAACGACAGAGAAGAGAACAATTACAAGAGACCCTGGCCAACCACCTCCACAAAAGCAGTTTTAACCTCAGAGCAATGAGGAGTGACATAGCAAACTACTCCTGATGTCTGAATAACATAGGCCATTGAGCCAGGTAAAAACGTTCATTTTTTAGAGTACTGAAGACTTCGATCCTTGGACAGATTTGTTGAACCAGCTAAAACCTTGAAAGGGCTGAGCTAACTACTGCAAGAATAATGTACAATAGCAGAATGAGAGTTTAAAAGTAATTTAATTGCAGTATATACTGTATTAAAGATCAGACAGCAACATATACTAGTAAATATTAAGAGATTGGTACACTGTCAAAACTTAGCTGTACTATCAAGGATGCATCTTGTCTTAGATATGGTACTATAAATGATAACTTGCTATTAGGGTCTAAATAACATTTTCTTCCTTTTCTCTACCTTAGTGAAATATTGAAACTGAAATTAAACCTTCAACTACACTTTTTCAAGACATGATTGGTCTCCCTAAGTATTTTTAACATTCTCTTCAAAAACTTTTCAAAGCAATCTAGACAGTTTTCTTATATTAATTTTTTTAATGCAAGGTGAACTTATTTGGGAGATTTGTTTACTGAGATTTTTGCCAGTTAGGAATTTTATCTTTCAGTATAAAATCACTCATTGCACCCAACTGATCTCCTTTTTAGAAAATATAACTCTGAGACATTTGGACTTGATCTTTGATTTTACATTTCTGGATATTCTCCAGAAAGCATCGTAATTCTCTGAAAATTTTTCAGTCTGAATTTTTTTTGCCAATGAAGAATATATTCAAAAGGATTACTAATAACAAATCCAATATATCAGTAATTATACCTCAGCCCCTAATAAATCCTTCCCAGTGGAATTCAAACTTCTGAGAATCCCTTTCCCCCTTCCCTCCAACACCAGTCCTTTATCCCATGAATTTCTGTAAACAGAAAAGTTTAGGGGCTAAATGTCTTAGACTGCAGCCAAACCCTACAGAGTATCAATAAACCAGCTTGTAAAGAAGTGGGAAAATATCATTCAAGAAAACTTCGCTGTCTTGAGTGGACACGGCGGATTTGGATGCCTGTCTTTGCAAGTCAAAATTTATGCTCTAATGAAAACTGCACTACTCAACAAATCTATTTATAAATTCATTCTAAACACTGAATGAATTCATTCCCAATGCTTAGAACATTATTCGTTTCCTTCTATTCTTCGCAACATACATAATTAAATTAATAAATTATAATTTAGATTGGCCTTCTGTAAAGAGACTTGATTTAACATGATCAGTCTTTAGAAGAGACCTCTTCCTAGTAAGCTCTGTTGTCCTTTCAAGAACATCAAACCAGTATCTGAAGTGGGTTAGAGCACAGCCTGTGACACCGGATTGAAAGTCCAGCCCAACCCCCACCTATCACTAGTCATGTGCGAACTTGGATGAGTTGCTGAACCTCTCAAAGAACTGATTTTCCTACCTCTAAAAGGGAGTCATAACAATAGTTACCTCAGTGGGTATTAGTGAGATCTGATGAATTAATCTGAGCAATGCCCTCTGCCCCATACCTGATAGAGTAGGTGCTCAACAAATGACTGCTTATTAACATGTTTGAAAAGG
Organism: Tursiops truncatus; assembly: GCF_011762595.2. NCBI lineage: Eukaryota > Metazoa > Chordata > Mammalia > Artiodactyla > Delphinidae > Tursiops > Tursiops truncatus. The sequence goes on along the minus strand of NC_047042.1, from coordinate 69,832,070 downwards.
AAGCCATACAATATTTTTACTATATACTGCTCTATTACCGAAATGTAACTGTATAATTAAAGTTGAATGGAAATGCTCCTATCAATGAAGACTTCTGACATTTCTAGATTATAAAGCTGATTCTACTTCCTTGCATAAGATCCTTCAGTGATTCCCCATAATCTGGATGACAATATGCAAACGCTTTGTCCTGATACATAAGTTCTTTTATCACATCTCTCTCCTTGCCCCACATCTCCTCAGCTTTATCTACTACTACTCCTGACTTGAATAAATGCAACTTTCATACAGCCCCTGAATATGCCATGCTATCCATGTCTCTGTACCTCTGTCTATGCTGTTCCCTTTGTGTGGAAGGCCTTCTGTTTTGCCTTCCTTTAATCTCCTGCCAAACTTGTGCTCCTCCTTCATTACCCACCTCATGAATATTTTCTTCTGGGTAGTCTTTGCTGATGCTTCCCATTCTCTAAGCAAAAGTAATAGCTCTTTCCTTTCTACTAGTTTCAATTATCATACCAGGCAGTAAAAACATGTGTTTACCTGTCTGCCTATATTAAGCAATGAGTTTACTGATGGCAGGCATGGACTTTGCTCTCTTTGCTATCTCTCTGGTATAGAACATGCTCCTTGACTAGTGTACCTGCACTAATATTTCTTTTGATGAATGAATTAACGACCATATGTATTTATCAAGATTTTTTACTAGTTCTTACCACCTACATTGCTCCACCCTGATCCAAATCAATCTCTAAGTTGGTTTCTCGGCACGCATCTGCCTTCCACAGTCTATTCCCAGGAAAACAGCCAGATTGAGACTCAGTACCCTCCCATGGTTTCTCATCCCTTTTAAAGTAAAGCCTAAGCCCTTACAATTACCTCAGGATATGAGTGATCAGGACCCTATTGCCTCACGAACCTCATTTACTCTGACTCTCATTCTGTACCACATCACTCCATTCACACTGGCCCCCTTTTCATCCCTCGAACATACTAAGCATGCACTTGCCACAGGGCCTTTGCAGTTAACAGCTCTATCTGCTTGGCAAGCTCTTCACTCACCTATCAGCACAGCTCCTTCCCTCACTTTGTCTGAGTCTCTGCTCCAGTATCAATTTATTTTAGAGCCCTCTCTGGTCAATCCATATAAAATAACCCCAACAACAACAACCATGCCCCAATTCTCCCAACTCCCTTATCCTCCTATATTTTTCTTCCTAGCACTCATTTCCATCTTATTTGTATTCACTATATTTACTTTTGTATTTGTCTATTGCTTGTCTTTCCCACTTGTATATAAGCAATTGATAAGTGTGCATTTAATAAGTTAATATATTTAACATTATGCTCATTATAGAATATTCTCTTCTCTCTGGCTAATAGTTTTGGTTTAACTTCTGCTACCCCTATTGCTTTTCCCTTCTTTCCTTAACAGAGAAAAACTGGAATGGGACAAAACTGAGAAACATATGTAAGTTGAGGAGCCATACTTAGGAGGTTATTCTTTTTATAGCATGAAGGTAGAGGGCTTTAGGAAACTTTATACAGTATGGAGTTGGTCTTTGAGCCTCAGTTTTTTATTCCTATATACATCACCTTTCCCACTTATACCATTTTCCTTTCTCATTTCAAGCAGTGAGTACTTTGTATTCTTTCTCCCCAGTTTGGAATTCTTAGTGATTCCCCCCAACCCCATTCTGATCACTGGTCCCTTTCTTCTATGTTAGACACTCTCAAAAAAGAGCTTCTGTATTTCTTCCTACTTTAGAGACTTTTCTCAGGAAGCATCAGAAACTCATGCATGCTAAATCTTGAGATGATTTGAATTTTGCCAGAGATTAAAGTCTTAAAATAGAAAACTGTGGATTATGAAACACCAGCAGGAAAGAGTAGGAGCTAAAATTTTTTATGTTAGTCTTGTCAAGCCTGAAATTACACTTCTAGGAGGTCATCTCCCCAGTGCTAGGTACTAGGTAAAACAGAAAACTAATTAACCATCTCAAGAATTGAGATCTAGCTTTTGTTAAATATCTAGAACTAGAAGAGTGTCAAGAATATAGTGGATACTATGAAGTCATGTATTATTTCTTTAATTAAAGATTTTTGTGGCTCAACAGAAATCTAACAAACTTTAAAGGAGAATTTTACAAGGTTTCTAGGTCTCTACAATTATGTTTTTACCGAGTTTCCTTACTTTACAGCTTCCTTGCTATTCTTCCCATGTTTTTCATGTCTTTTCCTGGTCTAGAATTCCTAGAAACTTTCTATGTATGTAGGCCATAATAAACTGACACTTTTTCTATAGGCAATGGGAGCATTTTTATAGAACTTTTGAAAGTACTTTCATATGGTTAACCAAGTTTTTTTCGGCCCTCATAAAGGGAAGTGGAGTGAGTCAATCAAGGTCACAGAACTGTTTAGTGACAAAAGGTAGATGAATCACACCCAATGATCATGAGGGAGGGCTCCTGGTGCTGTATTATCCTCATATGCAGGAATGACATTACTGACCTACCATTGTCAGGATTCACACTTTGAGCTGCTATTCCAATAACGATGGATTTGCTTTGATCCACCCACAAATTCCTAGCTCTATTCATGACCCACAGAATATGTTTTCTTTAATACTCAATTAATTATGTAAGGTCCAGCAATTACATAAGATCCAAAAGTGGCCAAGTGTTTTAAATCCGTACAATAGGATTTTCTAACCAACTTATTTAAATTGAGACCTGGCATTCTGGGCAGCAATCAGCAGAGCACCAAGTAATTAGTTCCAGGAATACCTATCCAATTAGAAAGGCCTGGGCCTAGAGTCCTAATAGGTGTTTCGTTGTTTGTTTTCTTTTGCGGTATGCGGGCCTCTCCCGCCGCGGAGCACAGGCTCTGGACATGCAGGCCCCGGACGCGCAGGCCCAGAGGCCATGACTCACGGGACCAGCCGCTCCGCGGCATGTGGGATCTCCCCAGACTGGGGCACGAACCCGTATCCCCTGCATCAGCAGGCGGACTCTCAACCACCGCAACACCAGGGAAGCCCTCGTCTTTGCTTTTGTAATGCTGTTTGTTGTTGCTAAAATATTTAAATGTTTTAATGTATTTTTATCACACAAAGGTTTCTTGGTGAAGGGCATGGATTTTTAAAAACAATTAATAAATCATGAAATTTTCTTACAGATATTTTATGATGACTGAGGTAATCAAAGCCAAACCTGCATTTATTCATCATATGTTTTTAAAGCCAACATTTTATTTCATTATTTTTGACTCCTAATCCAGTGAAGACTCTAAGAAATAGTTAATGGCTAAGGAAATAGAGGAACCAAGGCAGAAAAACTAAATCAGTGTTAAAATACTCCAGACTGAATCACTAAACAAGCCAGAGACAAAGCATCTTTTCCCTTTCCTAATCCTCCCTTTACACTTGCCATTTGTTAACATGGGTCACTGCTGTCACATTAGCTACTGTGGATTATGAGTGCTATCAGCAGGTTGAATTAAATTCCTATTAAACCTTCATTTGGAGATTTGGGTCATGTCTTCAATTCTCTGGAGTTGCGGTTAGATGTGTTGCCACGTAATTTCGGGAGGTAGGGATCAAAATGGTCCCAAAATGTGTCTTTATTTTAGGCAGTGATCTGCAGACAGGATATGTTGTGTTTTCAAGAAATACATTATAACCAAAACATAACTTTCTTATTTAACATTATCTTACAAGATCCTTTTTGACCTACCTCCTAGAGTAATGAAAATAAAAACAAAAATAAACAAATTGGACCTAATGAAACTGAAAAGCTTTTGCACAGCAAAGGAAACCATAACCAAGACTAAAAGTCAAACCTCAGAATGGGAGAAAATATTTGCAAAAGAAGCAACTGACAAAAGATTAAGCTCCAAAATATACAAGCAGCTCATGCAGCTCAATATCAAAAAAACAAACAACCCAATCCAAAAATGGGCAGAAGACCTAAATAGACATTTCTCTAAAGAAGATATACAGATTGCCAACATATGAAAGGATGCTCAACATCACTAATCATTAGAGAAAAGTAAATCAAAACCACAATGAGGTATCACCTCACACCAGTCAGAATAGCCATCATCAAAAAATCTAGAAACAATAAATGCTGGAGAGCGTGTGGAGAAAAGGGAACCCTCCTGCACTGTTAGTGGGAATGTAAATGGATACAGCCACTATGAAGAACAGTATGGAGATTCTTTAAAAAACTAAAAATAGAACTACCATATGACCCAGCAATCCCACTACTGGACACATATGCTGAGAAAACCTTAATTCAAAAAGATACATGTACCACAATGTTCACTGCAGCACTATTTACAATAGCCAGGACATGGAAACAACCTAAATGTCCATCGACAGATGAATGGATAAAGAAGATGTGGCACATATATACAATGGAATATTACTCAGCCATAAAAAGGAACGAAATTGAGTTATTTGTAGTGAGGTGGATGGACCTAGAGTCCGTCATACAAAGTGAAGTAAGTCAGAAAGAGAAAAACAAATACCGTATGCTAACACATATATATGGAATCTAGGAAAATGGTACTGATGAACCTAGTGGTAGGGCAGAAATAAAGATGAACACGTTGAGAACGGACTTGAGGACACAGTGGAGGAAGAGGAGGCTGGGACATAGTGAGAGAGTAGCATTGACATATATATGCTACCAATTGTAAAACAGATAGCTAGTGGGAAGCTGCTGCATAGTACAGGGAGATCAGCTTCGTGCTTTGTGACAACCTAGAGGGGTGGGATAGGGAGGGTGGGAGAGGGAGGCTCCCAAGGGAGGGTATATAGTGATATATGTGTACATACAGCTGATTCACTTTGTTGTACAGCAAAAACTAACACAACATTGTAAAGAAATTATACTCCAATAAAGATGCTAAAAAATAAACAAACAAATAAATAATCAAAATGTAAAAATCACATAGAGTATTTGAAGGGGGACTATTAATACCAATACTCAAAAGAAGAGACACTTTTCTCTTAACTACTCTACCTTATCCCTTTACATTCACAGATCAGGGAAAGATAAAAGCCTACAGATATAGTCTTTTCTTTTTAAATTTTTATACAATTTTTATAGATTACTTTCCATTTATAGTTATTACAAAATATTGGCTATATTCACTGTGTTGTACAATACATCCTTGTAGCCTATCTTACACCCAATAGTTTGTACCTCCCACTCCCCCACTCCTATATTGCCTATCCCACCCCAGAACCACTAGTTCTGTTCTCTGTATCTGTGAGTCTGTCCTTTTGTTGTTATATTCACTAGTTTGCTGTATTTTTTAGAATCCACATGTAAATGATATCATATAGTATTTGTCCTTCTCTGTCTGGCTTTCTTAACTTAGCACAATGCCCTCCAAGTCCAACCACATTGCTGCAAATGGCAAAATTTCATTCTTTTTCTTATTATTGAAACATAGTTGGTTTACAATGTTGTGTTAGTTTCAGGTGTACAGTAAAGTGATTCAGTTATACAGATATATAAATATTTCTTACATTCTCTTCCATTACAGGTTATTACAAGATATTGAGTGTAGTTCCCTATGCTATACTGTAGGTCCTGTTGGTTATCTATTTTATATATAATCCCAAACTCCTAATTTATCCCTCTCCCCTCTTCCCTTTGGTAACCATAAGTTTGTTTTCTGTGAGTCTATTTCTGTTTTGTAAATGAGTTCATTTGTAACCTTTTTTTACATTCCACATATAAGCAATATCATCTGATATTTGTCTTTCTGTGTGGGTTACTTCACTTAGTATGATAATCTCTAGGTCCATCCATGTTGCTGCAAATGGTATGATCTTATTCCTTTTTATGGCTGAGTAATATTCCATTGTATATATGTACCACATCTTCTTTATCTATTCATCTGTTGATGGACGCTCAGGTTGCTTCCATATGTTTGCAATTGTAAATATTGCTGCTATGAAAATTGGGGTGCATGTACCTTTTCAAACTCGTGTTGTTGGGTTTTTTTCATATATATACCCAGAAATGGAATTTCTGGATCACATGGTAGCTCTATTTTTAGTTTTTTGAGGAACCTCCATACTGCTTTCCACAGTGGCTGTACCACTTCAGATGTAGTCATTTCTTTTTTTGTTTTAATTTATTTAATTTATTTATTTATTTTTGGCTGCATTGAGTCTTCATTGCTATGCGCGGGCTTTCTCTAGTTGCAGCAAGCAGGTGCTGCTTGTCGTTGCACTGCATGGGCTTCTCATTGCAGTGGCTACTCTTGTTGTAGAACACAGGCTCTAGGCGTGAGGGTTTCAGTAGTTGTGGCACACAGACTCAGTAGTTATGGCACATGGGCTTAGCTGGTCCGTGGCATGTGGGATCTTCCCAGACCAGGGCTCGAATCCATGTCCCCTGCACTGGCAGGCGGATTCTTAACCACTGCGCCACCAGGCAAGTCCCTATAGTCATTTCTTGATCACTGGCAGAAGATAATTTCAAATTAAGCCTATCTATTCTTTTCTTACTCCCATGGCTTTAGTGTACATGTCAACTGACATGTCATACATTGGAACCTATTTAGGAAATAATATTGTGGAGGAGACTCAGCACTGAACACTGTGAAACAACATTTTGCAAAGTGTCTTCCATGGAGCAAGTGCATCAGAATCACTGGAGTGGTTATCCAAGTACTACTTGGATAGTGGTATCCAATTTCTTGGTCCCAGACTAAACCACCTGAACCAGATTTTCCAAGGCTGGAACCCAGTAACCTGCATTTTCAATAGGCTCCTGAGTGATTCACATGCTACAGAACTACTGACTTGTTGGAGGGTAATTTATAACTCTCATTCTGCTCACTGCCTTAAAGAAAGTTAAAAAAGGAAAAAATTACAGTAAAAGAAGTCACTGGAGCTATTTGCAAAAGCACTACATAAACAGTGTTCAGTGTAGCAAGAGCCTAAACAACCTAACTATAGTACAAATATAAAGTACGGCAGGGGCAAACAGTCGCGGCTCGGACCGGACTGTTTCTGCGCCCTCTGCTCAGCCGGCCCCATCCCCGACGGCACTGGTGACCCGCGCCTGCCCACTTCTCGCCCTTCTGCAGCACACCAACCTGTGGCCAGATTGGGGATGCGCACCCTGCCGGCCCCTGGGGATCAGCCGTGTGGCTGACAGGGTATTAGTGCTCCGAACAGGTGTCAGGCCTGTGCCTCTAAGGTAGGAGAGCTGAGTTCGGGACATTGGTTCAACAGAGACCTCTCAGCTCCACATAATATCAAATAGAGAAAGCTCTCCCAGAGATCTCCAGCTCAACAATAAGACCTAGGTCCACTCAACGACCCGCAAGCTGCAGTGCTAGACACCCTATATCAAAAAACTGGCAAGATAGGAACACAACCCCACCCATTAGCAGAGAGGCTATCTAAAATCATAATAAGGTCACAGACACCCCAAAACACACCACTGGACACAGTCTTGGCCAGCAGAAACACAAGATCCAGCCTCAACCACCAGAACACAGCACCACTACCCTCCACCAGGAAGCCTACACAACCCACTGAACAGACCTTAGCCATTAGGGGCAGACACCAAAAACAATGGGAATTACGACCCTGCAGCCTGTGAAAAGGAGACCCCAAAAAGAGTAAGCTACAAAAATGAGAAGACAGAGAAACACACAGCAGATGAAGGAGCAAGGTAAAAACCAGAACAAACAAATGAAGAGGAAATAGGCAGTCTACCTGAAAAATAATTCAGAATAATGATAGCAAAGATGATCCAAAGTCTTGGAAATACAATGGAGAAAATACAAGAAACATTTAAAAAGGACACAGAAGAAGTAAAGAGAAAACAAACAATGATGAACAACACAATAAATGAAATTTAAAATTCTCTAGAAGAAATCAATAGCAGAAAAACTGAGGCAGAAGAACAGATATGTGATCTGGAAGATAAAAGAGTAGAAATAAATACTGCAGGATAGAGCAGAGCAGAATAGAGAAAAAGGAATGAAAAGAATTGAAGACAGTCTCAGAGATCTCTGGGACAACATTAAACACAACAAGATTCAAATTATAGGGGTGCCAGAAGAAGAAGAGAAAAAGAAAGGGACTAAGAAAATATTTGAAGAGATTATAGTTGAAAACTTCCCTAATATGGGAAGGGTAATAGTCAAGTCCAGGAAGCCCAGAGAGTCCCATACAGGACAAATCCAAGGAGAAACATGCCAAAACACATATTAATCTAACTATCAAAAATTAAATACAAAGACAAAATATTAAAAGCAGCAAGGGAAAGACAACAAATAACACACAAGGGAATCACCATAAGGTTAAGAGCTGATCTTTCAGCAGAAACTCTGCATGCCAGAAGGGAGTGGCAGGACATATTTAAAGTGACGAAAGGGAAAAACCTACAACCAAGATTACTCTACCCAGCAAGGATCTCATTCAGATTCGATGAAGAAATTAAAACCTTTACAGACAAGCAAAAGCTAAGAGAATACAGCACCACCAAACCAGCTCTGCAACAAATGCTAAAGGAAATTCTCTAGGCAAGAAACACAAGAGAAAGAAAAGACCTACAATAACAAACCCAAAACAATTAAGAAAATGGTAATAGGAACATACATATCGATAATTACCTTAAATATAAATGGATTAAATGCTCCAAACCAAAGACACAGACTGGCTGAATGGATACAAAAAGAAGACACGTATATATGCTGTCTCCAAGAGACCCACTTCAGACCTACAAACACATACAGACTTAAAGGGAGGGGATGGAAAAAGATATTCCATGCAAATGAAAACCAAAAGAAAGCTGGAGTAGCTATTCTCGTATCAGACAAAACAGACTTTAAAATAAACACTATTACAAGAGATAAAGAAGGACACTACATAATGATCAAGGGATCAATTCAAGAAGAAAATACAGTAATTGTAAATATTTATGCACCGAACATAGGAGCACCTCAAAACATAAGGTAAATGCTAACAGCCATAAAAGGGGAAATGGACAGTAATACAATCAGAGTAGGGGACTTTAACACACCACTTCCACCAATGGACAGATCAACAAAAATGAAGATAAAAAAGGAAACACAAGCTTTAAATGATACATTAAACAATACAGACTTAATTGATACTTATAGGACATTCCATCCAAAAACGACAGAAAACACTTTCTTCTCAAGTGCTCATGCAACATTCTCCAGGGTAGATCATACCACGGGTCAGAAATCAAGCCTTGGTAAATTTACAAAAATTGAAATTGTACCAAGTATCTTTTCTGACCACAATACTATGAGACTAGATATCAATTACAGGAAAAAATACGTCAAAAATACAGATAAATGGAGGCTAAAAATACACTACTTAATAACCAAAAGATCACTGAAGAAATCAAAGAGGAAATCAAAAAATACCTAAACACAAATAACAGTGAAAACACAACGATCCCAAACCTATGGGATGCAGCAAAAGCAGTTCTAAGAGGGAAGTTTATAGTAATACAATCCTACCTCAAGAAAAAAGAAACATCTCAAATAAATAACCTAACCTTGCACCTAAAGCAATTAGAGAAAGAAGAACAAAAAAACCCCAAAGTTAGCGGAAGGAAAGAAAGAAAGATCAGATCAGAAATAAATGAAAAACAAATGAAGGAAACAATAGCAAAGATCAATAAAACTAAAAGCTGGTTCTTTGAGAAGATAAACAAAATTGATAAACCATTAGCCAGACTCATGAAGAATAAAGGGAGAAGCCTCAAATCAATAGAATTAGAAACGAAAAAGGAGAAGTAACAACTGACAATAAGAAATACAAAGGATATGAGAGATTACTACAAGCAACTCTATGCCAATAAAATGGACAATCTGGAAGAAATGGACAAATTCTTAGAAGTGCACAACCTTCTAAGACTGAACTAGGAAGAAACAGAAAATATAAACAGATCAATCACAAGCACTGAAATTGAGACTGTGATTAAAAATCTTCCAACAAACATAAGCCCAGGACCAGCTGGCTTCACAGGCAAATTCTATCAAACATTTAGAGAAGAGCTAACACCTATCCTTCTCAAACTCTTCCAAAATATAGCATAGGGAGAAACACTCCCAAATTCATTCTACAAAGGCACCATCACCCTGATACCAAAAACAGACAAAGGTGTCACAAAGAAAGAAAACTACAGGCCAATATCACTGATGAACATAGATGCAAAAATCCTCAACAAAATACTAGGAAACAAAATCCAACAGCACATTAAAAGGATCATACACCATGATCAAGTGAGATTTATGCCCGGAATGCCAGGATTCTTCAATATACGCAAATCAATCAACGTGATACACCATATTAACAAATTAAAGGAGAAAAACCATATGATAATCTCAATAGATGCAGAGAAAGCTTTCCACAAAATTCAACACCCATTTATGATAAAAACCCTGCAGAAAGTAGGCATAGAGGGAACTTTCCTCAATGTAATAAAGGCCATATATGACAAACCCGCAGCCAACATCGTCCTCAATGGTGAAAAACTGAAAGCATTTCCACTAAGATCAGGAACAAGACAAAGTTGCCCACTCTCACCACTCTTATTCAACATCGTTTTGGAAGTTTTAGCTGCAGCAATCAGAGAAGAAAAGGAAATAAAAGGAATCCAAATCGGAAAAGAAGAAGTAAAGCTGTCACTGTTTGCAGATGACATGATACTATACATAGAGAATCCTAAATATGCTACCAAAAAACTACTAGAGCTAATCAATGAATTTGGTAAAGTAGCAGGATACAAAATTAATGCACAGAAATCTCTGGCATTCCTATACACTAATGATGAAAAATCTGAAAGTGAAATCAAGGAAACACTCCCATTTACCATTGCAACAAAAGGAATAAAATATCTAGGAATAAACCTACCTAAGGAGACAAAAGACCTGTATGCAGAATATTATAAGACACTGATGAAAGAAATTAAAGATGATACAAACAGATGGAGAGATATACCATGTTCTTGGATTGGAAGAATCGACATTGTGAAAATGACTCTACTACCCAAAGCAATCTACAGTTTCAATGCAATCCCTATCAAACTACCACTGGCATTTTTCACAAAACTAGAACAAAAAAATTCACAGTTTGCATGGAAACACAAAAGACCCCGAATACCCAAAGCAATCTTCAGAACGAAAAATGGAGCTGGAGGAATCAGGCTCCCAGACTTCAGACTATACTACAAAGCTACAGTAATCAAGACAGTATGGTACTGGCATAAAAACAGAAAGATAGATCAATGGAACAGGATAGAAAGCCCAGAGATAAACCCATGCACATATGGTTACCTTATCTTTGATAAAGGAGGCAGGAATGTACAGTGGAGAAAGTACAGCCTCTTCAATAAGTGGTGCTGGGAAAACTGGACAGGTACATGTAAAAGTATGAGAGTAGATCACTCCCTAACATCATACAAAAAATAAGCTCAAAATCGATTAGAGACCTAAATGTAAGGCCAGAAACTATCAAACTCTTAGAGGAAAACATACGCAGAACACTCTATGACATAAATCACAGCAAGATCCTTTTTGACCCACCTCCTAGAGAAATGGAAATAAAAACAAAAATAAACAAATGGGACCTAATAAAATTTCAAAGCTTTTGCACAGCAAAGGAAACCATAAACAAGACCAAAAGACAACGCTCAGAATGGAGAAAATATTTGCAAATGAAGCAACTGTCAAAGGATTAATCTCCAAAATTTATAAGCAGCTCATGCAGCTCAATAACAAAAAAACAAACAACCCAATCCACAAATGGGCAGAAGACCTAAATAGACATTTCTCCAAAGAAATATACAGACTGCCAACAAATACATGAAAGAATGCTTAACATTATTTATCATTAGAGAAATGCAAATCAAAACTTCAACGAGATATCATCTCACACCAGTCAGAATGGCCATCATCAAAAAATCTAGAAACAATAAATGCTGGAGAGGGTGTGGAGAAAAGGGAACACTCTTGCACTGCTGGTGGGAATGTGAATTGGTTCAGCCACTATGGAGAACAGTATGGAGGTTCCTTAAAAAACTACAAATGGAACTACCATATGACCCAGCAATCCCACTACTGGGCATATACCCTGAGAAAAACAAAATTCAAAAAGAGTCATGTACCAAAATGTTCATTGCAGCTCTATTTACAATAGCCCTGAGATGGAAACAACCTAAGTGTCCATCATCGGATGAATGGATAAAGAAGATGTGGCACATATATACAATGGAATCTTACTCAGCCATAAAAAGAAACGAAATTGAGCTATTTGTAATGAGGTGGGTGGACCTGGAGTCTGTCATACAGAGTGAAGTAAGTCAGAAAGAGAGAGACAGGTACCGTATGCTAACACATATATGTGGAATTTAAGAAAAAAAAATGTCATGAAGAACCTAGGGTAAGACAGGAATAAAGACACAGACCTACTAGAGAATGGACTTGAGGATATGGGGAGGGGAAGGGTAAGCTGTGACGAGGCGATAGAGTGGCATGGACATATATACAATACCAAGTGTAAGATAGATAGCTAGTGGGAGGCAGCCGCATAGCACAGGGAGGGCAGTTCCGTGCTTTTTGACCACCTGGAGGGGTGGGATAGGGAGGGTGAGAGGGAGGCAGATGTAGGAGGGAGGAGATATGGGAGCATATGTGTATGTATAACTGATTCACTTTGTTATAAAGCAGAAACTAACACACCATTGTAAAGCAATTATACTCCAATAAACATGTAAAAATAAATAAATAAATAAAATTACACGTTCTATGCCAAAAAAAAAGAATAACATGAATACTTGGCCTGAGTTAAGAAAAACAGAAATATAGCGTATAAACAAAAACAAACAAACAAGGCAATATGAGGGGGAAAGTGAGAGGAGATAGAAAGAGAAATAGATGAAAGTAAAGGAGTAAGTTTACTTGGAAACATGTTCTTCACATCTACTGGGAAGAGACTGCAGAGTAATATCTTCCAAGGAAAAAGTCTTCCTGAAATATTTTTCCATAGTAGAATTACACAAAGGAAAATAGTACATGTTTGCATTTTGTGTGGGGGTGGCCAGAAAACATTTAAGAAAATGAAACACTTCACTAGCCCTAAGCACTGAAAGCAATAAAATCTTGGCACTTATGGATTTAACATTAATAGTTTTGTCTATTGTAGATGTCTGTGTCCCTCGCATTGCAGTAATCTGTAATTTTGATGAGGCACAATTTGAATTACACGTGTTGAAAGGGCAGAATGTCAGAGCGAGTTCTGCAGTCCATCAAGGCACCTGGGCAGCAGCTGGGCAGTGGAAACGTGACCATAATTATACATGTGTGATAATGCTTATGAACCATCGCCCTTACACCCAAAAGTTAGCTTTTAGAATTGGTGATAGAAGTAAATAAAAAGTCAAAGAAACGGATCTCTGAAGGAAAGCAGGATTTTTAAATTAAAGAATGGCATAAGAAGAAATGTTTATGTTTTATGTTCCATACTACTCCTGAGAATAGCATAATTGTTGAACATATAGACTTTGGAACCAGACTTCTTGAGTTTTAATCAAACTGATTGCTGGTAAATTCTCAGCAGTACCTGCCTTAGTTTCCTCATATATAAAGTGAGGGTAATAATACCTCTCAAGGGATTATTATGAGGGTTAAAATTAGTTAACATTTATAAAGGGCTTACAGTAGTACTATATAAGAATTTGTTTAAATAAATTCAGATAGAATTAGCATGACTGTTTCAGGGCATATTCCAGCCAGGACAGATCTCATTAAATGTGAGAGAAAGTCTTAGCAACATATGAAAAGACAACTTGAATAGCAGGCATGTATACCTTGATAGAAATACGACTTTCAGGAAAGCCAGGAGTGGAAAACAATATTGTCTTGTGATTCTGGGAGTTTTCATAAGAAGCATCCTCTCTGAAGAGCAAATATCCACTATATTTTACATTGAGCTGATAAAGACAATCAATGATTTCAATGGGGAAAGATTTATGTGCCAAAAAATATGAAAACAACTTCACATAATACTCAACTGATAAAAAAATAATGGCATATATCTGTCTTGAGGATTCATAGAAGCTTTTATTTTTCCTATAGTAACATCATTTATGAGACAGGCATATTGTCTTGATCTTCTTTTCTTTTTTTTTGCTTTGTCAAGTGTATTCCTTGGCACTTGACAAATAAATGAGCATAACCATACCATAATCATAACCTGACTGTATATACTCCATTTCCTCAAGAAGTTGCATGAACATAAAGCATTCTCCCTTTCGATCCTGCCAGGCTGTCAGTGAGGCTGGCCTTTAAATAGAACTCTGGTGCATTCCAATTTATAGGCAAGCATTACGTATTGTTGGGAACGCTCTCTAAAGATGAAGTATGAAGGTCCTGTGCTCTTAGGAAGAACAAAGCAGCTTTCAAAGAATGGTGACATCACCCAACAAACCTGCTGTCATTAGACTGAAATAAATGGGAGAAGTTCAATTAAACTCACAGTCTGAAAAGTAATTTAAAGGCCTCTTTCTTCTGCTTGGTGTGTATAAATGCTCAATTTTTACTCTTAACTTTGCTAGGATCAGTAACATCAAATACATAATAGGACTGGCAGCTAAATGCTTCATTTGTTCAGGGCAGAATATTTCTATGACCCTACACTCATAAACCACCCAGCCCCCATGTCAAACTGCAATTTCCCTCTTAAGCAATTCACCTTAAGATAATTATTTCCTTGCAGTTTTGTTTAAATTTCAGTTTTAACAGGTTAATTATTTCCCTGCAGTTTTGTTTAAATTTCAGTTTTAACAGGTCCATGTGGCTTGTTAAAAAAATGTAACTTGAGCTATAAATGATACATCGTGGTTGATCCCATTTATCTTCATAACCAAGGTATCTCATTGCTCTTTCCAAAGAAAAGTAAATGTCATATAAGACCAGTCACCCTACATTTCCCTCAGTAGTCATAGGGTACATGCTATTACTGCTCCTTCTCTTCTCTGAGACTGGGACACTTTTAGGAAAATATTCTGAGTGACATAAAATTGGGAAATGATTTAAACTGCGATTCCTGGCTAAATTCCTGTTGTCAACTCTATGCAGTTAAATGATTAGCAGCAGGGCCGTTTGGCTACCATCTCCCTGGGCTGCTGGCTGCCTACTTGGTTCCACTACTGTCACTGGTGTGCTGCTTGAAAGACCAAGAAGGCAGCTGAGGTCATCCTGCCTTTGTAAGTAAAATTCAAGGTTAAATTTAATGTCTTTCCTATATTTCTGATAATTTCTAGGACCTAAAATTTCATGGCCACTTCTGGCTCTGAATTTCTTCAGTTTCCTGTGGATTCTAAGACTTCTATCTTGTAGCCATTCTCTTCCTTCTGCTCTGTGAAGGCACAGGTATGATGGAATTTAGCCCTTTCTCTGATTTTTCCCAGCCCACTCACTCAAGGTTATCATGTCTAGCAGTAAAGGTTTGGAGGACCAGGACTTTTAGTTTTACTAAATTTGGCATTTTAACATTATAATACAGGCCATAAGATACTGCTCAGCTTTCTCTCTTCTAGAAGGCTCTTTCACCTTTCAGACCCCTCTATTTATTATGTACATCAATTTGGCTCACCACTCCCTACTGAGTCCAAGATTTGACACTAGATGTCTGCAAATCCTACTAGAGTAAGTGTCCTCTGCTCTGGGTCTCATTCTTCAGTAGCACCTAAGAACTAGTGGATGGTTTGACGGTTTAGAATTTTCTTTCTCCCATTATCAGCCGCTATGCATGCTTCCCTAATCACTCCCCACTCCTATATATATTCAAACTCTACCGTTCACATGAGGGATATTAAGTCATACCCTCTGGGGCCATTTGGACTAACAAAGTGGTTTTACTCCTTTGACTTACTTGTCAAGTCTGTTAAAAAATACTTGAGGTGGTCCAAAACTAATTAAGCTGGTCAACCAAACAACTAACTTGGTCCTCCTTCTTTCCTCCCCACCTCCTTTTTTCCTTCCTTCTTGCCATAACAACTAAAACCAGTTTACCAAAAAATCATACTAATTTGTAGAGAGAAGGAAATCTGGGTCACATAAATTTATATGCATAATTTTTTAACTCCCAGGTCCCTTCAAGAGTGCTAGTTAGCTGATTCACTTTGCTGTACGATAGAAACTAACACAACATTGTAACTATACTCCAATAAAAATGAATTGAAAAAAAAGAGTACTACTGTTAATATTTTTTTCTCTAAATGTATAAAGCCTAGATTCAGATGCTGTGTCATGTATCTCTGTGAAGTGAATTTCAATCTCTAACTCCAAAGAGGTAAAACAGAATCTGCATTGATTATGAATACAAATAAAGTATTCAAAACTGCACATAGGGGCTTCCCTGGTGGTGCAGTGGTTAGGAATCCGCCTGCCAATGCAGGGGACACGGGTTTGAGCCCTGGTTCAGGAAGATCCCACATGCTGCGGAGCAACTAAGCCCGTGCACCAGAACTACTGAGCCTGCGCTCTACAGCCCGCGCACCTAGAGCTGGTGCTCCAAGACGAGAGAGGCCACCACAATGAGAGGCCTGCACACGGCAATGAAGAGTAGCCCCCGGCAACTAAAAAGAAAGCCCACACACAGCAACTTAGACCCAATGCAGCCAAAAATAAATTAATTAAAAAAAAAGAGAAATGCATTTCCAATAAAATTAAAAAAAAAAACTGCACATAAATTAAACATCTTATGTATTTTGTTTGCCCAGGCCATGGGTAAAAAAAACAGGGTCACAATAACATTGGCAAAAATAGTATTTCTCTAGTGCTGCTTCTATTTGCTTAATTAAAAATTAAAAAATCCAGGCCTCTCAAATCCCTTCTAAGTACTTCTGGAAGCCACGTCTAACCTTTGTTCTCAGCAGCCACCAGACGGGGAATATTTTCATCCCTCTTGCTCAGGCCTTACTTCCTGGAGCAATATGTGCTACTAAAGATTCTGATGCCAAAGCCAAAGGTATCATGATTTGTGCCTCCTTGCTCTGTTCCACTGTCTCTCAATACCAGTTGTAGATAAGCACAGCTCCCTGTTCAGACATCTGTCATGTCCTCAAACAGTACCCCGTCTGCCACCCCAAAGTAAACATTTGTAACATAATCAACAAGTAAGGTTTATCACCCTATGCTTTCTCTATCTTGATGTGATTTTAGTAAAGTGCCTCTTCTTTTTAAATTCTCAATGGTCATTTCCTCTCTATAAGACACACAGTGTGTTAGGTTGGGATCCAAGTGCAGATGCTGTTCCTACCACCAACCCGCTCACTCGAAGGATGCTATTTTTAATACTTTCCCTCTCTCCCTCCTTTCTCTCTTTATCTCTTTCTTTCTGATTGTCTATGCTTCAGAGTACTGACTTTTACATTCTTCCTCCAAAAAATAGAGGTAGGTCCAAAAATAAACTTGATCAGGAGAAACAGGTATTAAGTAAGGATTAACCTTACTTACTTACTTAAACCTTAGAAACAGAGGCTCTTCATAAACAACTTAACTAGTTTCAGTTCATGGTTAACAGCCCTGCAGTTTAAAGAGAGCCTTCCAATAAGAAATCCATGTGTTTAAAACCATGTGATGGTGATTAGTAACTAATCACTAGTTTTGTAATTTTCACATTAGAATCAGTATCTCATAAGAATGTAGGTGATGGTAAGAGAATAAATAGAAATAAAATATCATCTGGGCAGAATGTTTTTAACCCTTAAAATTACTCCAGAAACATAAGATGGCATTTGACTTACACTACTGCTAGGAACTTAGATAATAAGCTAGAGGGGCTAATTGTCCTCCTCATCACTCCTTTGCCTCTCACAGTGGGACTAACTTCTGAGAACAGTGAGCATCTGGCATGCTGTTCTCCTCGAGAATAAAGTGGATCCTGAACTGTCAGTTGCTGACTGGTGGGCTTGAAAGCTAGATGAGATTTTTGGACAAATTAAAAAGTAATTTGCTGATGCACACTTTTCTCATAGTTTTTTAATTACTTGCATTTACTCTTTTTCATTTTTTCCCAATCATATGTTTCTTTTTTTTTTTTTTTTTGCGGTACTTGGGCCTCTCACTGTTGTGGCCTCTCCCGTTGCGGAGCACAGGCTCCGGACGCGCAGGCTCAGCGGCCATGGCTCACGGGCCCAGCCGCTCCACGGCATGTGGGATCTTCCCGGACCGGGGCACGAACCCGTGTCCCCTGCATCGGCAGGCGGACTCTCAACCACTGCGCCACCAGGGAAGCCCCCATATGTTTCTTTTGATCTACTTTGAAGAGAGTTTTTCTTCCTAAAGTCTGTTAACTGTCAACAAGTTCCCCTCAAATGAGCCCAGAGATCAAGCCTTGATTACCTTTAGCATCGTAAGCTTAGAAAAAATGGTGGGAAGAGGAAGTTGCCTAAAACTGAAGCTTTCAAAATGCTTCACATTACCCCAGCACCACTGTGGAACTGTTTAAACCATGGAAGTTATAAAGAAAGTTACCTGTGTGTTACTGTAATGTATAAAATGTTTCTTCTTTATTGTCAAGTGCATTGAAAATGTTTTTAAATAACTAAATGTTAGAATTACAGAAATGTTTATACATCTTTCCTTCTTTTCTGTTTCTACCTTGGCAATCTGACTGGTGTGCCTCTGCACATTTACAATATCCTTGCTTTTCTCTTTACAGTCTCAATAAACTATGACGAGGGGCTGTGTCTACATACACCAAAACAAGTGATAAATTAAAGACAAATGTTATCAGTTGTTTGGATAGCTTGTTTACCTGTGCCAAAATGAACTGATTAAATGGTTTTGTGTTTAAAAGAGACAAAAAAGAGCCAAACTTTAAAAAGTTAAGAGAGTAATAAAGGACTCATTTTCCATTTCCTAATATTGCTGTATATAAATAGGCAATGTTGAATGTGTCAAAATCAAAAAGATGATTTCTATGTAACATATTTAAAATGCTAATCTAGGGATTATCTGCATATTCTATTATTTGTATATTCAGGAGGCAAAGGATATTTTCTCCATATTCTGTGCTATTGTCAATGTCATTGAAATTAATCTCCTCCTATTCACCCAACACGACTAGTAATTTAAGGTAGCTCAGACACTTGTTAATACCAAGTGAGTAAGAATGTAGAACAACTGGACTTCTTATACGTTACTGATGAAAGTGTCAATTGGAAAATCCACTCTGGAAAATTGTTTGGTACTACCTATTAAAGCTGAGTGTATACCTTATGACCCAGCAATTTCATTCCTAGGTATAAATCCAACAGGAATGTCTACATTCATGCACCAAAAGTAATGCATACATAATAGCAATGTACACTAAAGCCAAAACTGGAAACAACTCAATTATCCATCAACAGTAGAGTGGATAAATAATCATCAATGAAAACAAATGAACTACTATACGGTAAGACATATTGTGCAAAAGAAGCCAGGCTCAAGAGACTACATACTGTATGATCCCACTTATACAAAGTTCAAAAACAGGGGAAAAAAACTAACTTATGTAATAACCAGGATAATGGTTACCTGTGAGGTGAGGGAGTAGTAACTGGCACAGGGGGTGCTTCTAGGGTTCTAGTAATGTTCTATTTCTTGATCTAGGTGGAGGTTACATTAGTAATGAAAATGTATTGATTTGTTCAT
Source organism: Tursiops truncatus (assembly GCF_011762595.2). Lineage (NCBI taxonomy): Eukaryota > Metazoa > Chordata > Mammalia > Artiodactyla > Delphinidae > Tursiops > Tursiops truncatus. The sequence continues at coordinate 69,812,354 of NC_047042.1, read as the reverse complement.
GATAATATATGTACTTTTTTGTATATACGTTATTCTCAATAAACCACTAAAAAACCTTAAAAAAAGTTTAAGGTACCTTGATAATAATTACTGTATCCTATATGTAACTCCTGCATAAAAGATACAGAGAGTTTAAAGTAGATGGGTAATAACTTTAAGTGGAGAAAACTGGCACACATCCAGTTAACAAAGTAATAAGTCATTTTGATAGCATACGCTCCCAATATGGGGTGACAAGAGCACATCACCTCTGTGGTATTCTCCAAACTCTAAAACTTCAATCTATTCATGAGAAAACATCAGGCAAACCCAAACTGAGAGGCATTCTACAAAATACTTGACCAGTACTCTTCAAAGGTATCGAAGTTATGAAAGATAAGGAAAGATCAAGAAACAATCACATGTCAGAAGAGACTAAGGAAACACAATGCCTAAATGTAATGTGGTATCCTGGGTATTCAGAAAAAGAATGGTAGAAGAACAGTGGAAATTTGAATGAAGACTACAGTTTAGTTAATAGTATTATACCAATATTCATTTCTTAGTTTTGATAAATGTAGAGATTATGTAAGAAATTAACATTAGAGGAAGCTAAGTGAAGGGTATACAGAAACATTCTGGGCTATCTTTGCAACTCTTCTATAATGCTAAAATTATTTTGAAATAAAAGAGGTTATTTAAAAATGAACTTGTAACTATGAGAGCTTATATATATTTGTTAATTTAAGATATTTAAATAAAATATCTAGAGTGATGCAAGTTCAGTTCTGGTATCTATCTATCTATCTGCATCTAGATATAAACACACACAAACATTCACACATACACATAAGCACACATACATGTTAGCCTCCTCGGTAAGCATGAGATAGCAGGGATGAGAAGTGTGTTCCGCTTTAGTGTGGACAACAAGATGCACACACATAAACTGAAAACTCCTGATGAAATCTAAGATTTCTGTTTAATATTCATGATATTTCTCTCTTTCCTAAGCCCATTAGCTCACTTCTCCATAAGGTATTGTGACATCTGTAAAAGTGTTTCTGGTCAGTTTGTTCCCTCTAAAATTCTTGCTCCTTATCCCATCTGGCTTTGCAAATACGTAAAATATCTGTGTTGCATCACACTTTTTAAAGCAGCTTCCAATGACATTCACTGACTTCAAGCGTGGCTTAACCGTTCCTACATCTGATGCAAATGGCTTCTTTAATTCTCTTCAGATCAGGCCACCCATCTTTGAGTATAACTGTTGCTTATTATCAATCTGTGTAGCAGTCTGCTCTACTTTTCTTCCGTCTGTTCAGGCTTAGGCAAGCTTACTGTTGAGCAATCGCATTCTTTACTATTGCCAAAACAGGTTTTATTTTATGTAATTTTACGCAGCTGAACTGCTCCCCAGACAGTAGCCATCCCGCTAGAACCAAGCTCATCAAGTTCACTGGTAATAGCAGTGAAGGAAATTTAGCCAAGAATCTTTAAAGTGTTCATGTCAGGACACAAAGAAGCAAACCCTCAGGGTACATGTTTCTGCTTGTTTATCATCCAGGAGTGGATGACCAATTCAGAAAAATGGAGGTATTATCTCATCTTCTATGGTATTTATTCAGTGGAATTTAAAATGTTATTAGGAAGGTGATCTTAACCATAAGTGCCATATATCTGGCCATGCATTGGGACTATAAAGTCATAATGTTTTTCAGGAAGACACAGAAATATCTTTATATCTCAAATATCAAGTTTAAGATTAGCTTGTGTCTATTTTTTTTGGGGGGTGGGCAGAGGATGGAAGTGACTGCTCACTTTTTACATTACACTTTGCAGTTTTCAAAATGATTTGGTAATATATATGCATGCAAAGAATTTGGGAATAAAATATTTTAGGAATTTAGCAAATGACTAGCAGCTCTGAAAGAACATATTGATGTAAGGATATTCTGTTGCACTAATGATATTTAAAGGAAGAAGAGTGGAGCAATCTCATCCTCTTCTCTGAGACTGGGAAAGAGACTGCATTATTCCTTTTTTTTTTTTTTCTTTTAACAAGATAAGAAGTCTGAGACCAGAAAAATATAATGCCATTTGTGAAATACTATTCTTTCCCTTTGTCTATATCACGTCTGAAAATAATGATGCTGCAAATGTCATTTGTCTTATATTTGGTCTTGCATTTTATACTTAAATTCTCATACAAAATCATGAGATTTTATACTTAAAATTTCATTAGATTTTGGTGTAATACAAATATAATTTTAAAAATCAATGAAAATATACATCTCATCAAAATAAACATGTGATACTTGAATTGATTCAATAACTTTCTAGGAAACCACAGAAAGACATAATAATTCCATGGGTACAAACTCACATACTTTGGGTAAATGCTCCTGAAACTGGAATGCAGTGCCAAGAAACACTGCAGGGGCATTCTTGCAGAAAAAAATGTCCCAAAAGTCTGTTCTCTTACCCTGTTGGCCTATTTTACCTAGGGGAAGGGAGCTAAAATGTGTTTGATGTACCCAATGCATTATTCGTTAACAGTGAGCACTTCATCTCTGTGCCAAAAGCAGAACCAATCTGCTTACCACTCCTTGCCATGATGCCTTTAAAAGAGAATAAAAGCAAAGTACTCATCAATCCTGTAAAGAAAATGACACGAGAGATAAATAAGACATAAAGTTATTGGGGAATTGGTAATAAGATCAATTATTTACATTAAATAAAAGAAATTTACTATGGATAATTTTGTTATGCAGAAATCAGATTGGAGTAAGGAAGTGAATATTTCTATTATCCTATTGGTCAATGTGGCTAGTATCCAACAAAACGTTATACTTCCCTCACATATGGAAGATTCAGTGCTAGGAGCTATTAACTCACTCAGAAACTATACATTTCCCAGACATCCCTTGCATCCAAGAATGATTAGTTTACCTCTTGTCAGTGGTTGTGGGCAGATATAATGTTTGTCACCTTCATGCTTGAGTTTTTAAAAAACAAATGTTAATTCTCCACTAACGCTTTTTCTTTTGACCTAAGAGCCCCTGTGAGATGTCAAAGCCACAAGATGGAAGGAGTTTGGGTCCCTGAACTACCACATGGAGGAAATGTGCCCACTGGGAACATTCATATATAACCATTAAGTTTGTGAAAAATAAAATGTGTTTCATCACATCACATTAAAACTCTAAATTTAGGGTTTAGCTGTTACAGCAACTAGCTTTACCCTATCTTACACAGTCAGGTATTGGCTCATCAACAGATGAAGATAGGTGAAAAGAAGTCAACATCATCGATAATTACGCCCTACAAAGGCATCAGAGTAAGGGAGACACAACAAATAGAAGACAAACTCTCTCAGCAGAGATTGTTTGAGTTTTTATGCCTGATATTCTAAGCAGAAGAAAAATATGAGTCCACAATTACTGGACCTGAAAAAAGCTTGAAAGAATGTTCTTTCTGAGACAGGAAGGATAACCATGCATGAAGTTTTTAAAGGGAATAAACTAATGAAATTAGAAATAATGGCTGCCCACACATTAGGAAAGTTTCTAAAGACAGAGAGGATTAGAAAAAAATTATAGAAGAGATATCTAACCTGCAGTGACTTGCCTGGGTGTCCATCCCCATAGATTTCATTTCCTACACATACATATTTCCAGGGCCATGGGAAGAGCAGACAGAGGGGTCGGGCAGAGAATCACTCATATTCTTCCTAAAGACTGAATCTTAGTCACAGAGAAATTACTTCTCTGTTAAAATATCAGTTAATCAGTGAAATGTTCCTAATTTCTGCATATTTCTCCATATGCCCCCTCCCTCTGTACACTTTGAGTTCCTTTAGCATTCAGAGAACTTTGTGTAAGCCTGTATTCAGCACTAATGAGGTATGGGTGGGCTGCTTCTCTACGATTACTCTCCCACCCAGCAGTGATGGCTTGAGTACAGGGGCCTTGTATTATTCTTCTCTGTATCCCCAAGAGTTGTTTATTCATAAAATATTCATGAAGCATCTACTATGTGCCAGACCCTATGCTAGGCACTGGAGATAGAAGGGTGAACAAGACCAACAAAGTCTCTGACTTTTGGAGATTACATTCTACAGGGGACCAAAAAATTGAATTACCTCAAGTTACAATAATTTCTATGATTAAAAAAGAGGCAGAAATAGGGAATAGTAGAGGAGGGCCTTCTTTAGGTAGGATAATCAAAGCAAGTCTCTCTCTGAGGGGTGAAATTAAAAGATGAGATCTGAAGGAAGAGAAATATCTATGTAAAAAGTGTGTGTGCATTTGTGGTGGGGGAACATCTCAACAGAATAAAGAGTATGTGCAGAGGCTCTGAATCAGGAAATGGTGTATTTACATAATTTTAAAAGGCCAGTGAGTACGAATGGAGTATGTGAGGGGATCATGGCCTAGAATGAAGTAGGGAGGTAGATAGTTTTAGAAACTGTAGTAAGAAATTCAGATTTTATTCTAAGCACAACAGAAGACCATTGCAGTGTTATAAGCAAGTAAATGACATTACCCAATTTGGATTTTGAGAAGAGCATTTTTTATGGGTAATGGATTAGTATGTGGGAAAGATTTAGCAGGTTATTTAAATGATCCCAAGTGAGAGATTTTGAAGACCTGGACCAAAATGAAGGCAACAGAGATGGAGAGAAGAAGGCAGATCCAAGACATATTTTAGCCATTTATTTCACAGAATGTACTGAAGACCTGAACGTAAGCATTGACAGAGTAAGGAATGCAGGATAAATCTCAGGCTTGAGAAACTATTTAGAATGTGTAGATGGGGAAGATGTGCTGTAGTAGTGGGAGGAACAGATGGATACAAGTTGGGGAGGGTGGAGTGGGAAGAAGTCAAGAGTTCCATTACCATGATTTGACAAGTGTATGAGATATCCAAGAGCAGATGTCAAGTAGACAGTTGCATAGGCTAGTCTAGAGCAGAGAAGATCTGAGTTAAGTCAGATATCTGGGATGACCAGCATAAAATATAATTGAACCTATGAGAATTACTCATAGGTAATTGAGTAATTGAGGGGTAGAGCATATGAAGAGAATTCAGTGCCTTTCACAGTGCTTCATACATATTTTTTGAATGAGGACAAGAATCTTGACCTCATTGCCAGTGCCCATGAACAGGTCCCTGACTCTACACCCTGCCAGCTGCACCCCACACCCACCACTTTTCCTTTTTGTGTGCCAATTGCCTACTTTGATTTTCACACAGTGTCTGCTGCCTAACTTCCCAGATACTCCATCCATTCAGCTCAACTCCCTCATACCTAAGGAAACCCTGCAGAACAAGTAGCTTTACGCCCTAGCACCAGAATTCCTATCCTTCATACTTGATCTGATTTGCTCTGACTTGCTAATGATGTGATTGTTTTATTCTGATAAGGACGTAAACAATAAATAGATGCCCAGATGGATCCCAAACTAAGGGAGAGGTGAGATCTACTAGCAAGATTGTATAAAGAAAAAAAAATGATAAAAAGAATAGAGTCTAGAATAACCAGGGCACTAGTATGTGTTTGAATATTTAGGGGAAAAAATCTTTACAGGTTGAAAATATCTCAAAATTCTGTATGCTTTTCCATTAGAAATAAATCACTTTGTATATTCTTAAGCAATTATGTGATTCTAACTTTTTTTTAATTAAAGATTTTAAAGGTTGTGCTCCACTTCTCAATCAAACATACTATGTGTTTAAGGAAAAAACATATGATGCATGAAAGTTATTTAGTTTAAAAGAATATATTATTCTTTATGGCATTACACTTCTTGTTAAAAACTTCACTGTAAGTGATCTGAATTTTTGACATTAGCTTTACCTCATTACCATAAAATCATGATCTTTTAAAGGCAATTGAGAGTACAATTAACCTTAAGAAAAGGATGTCATCATTTTCTGATTATCTCAGCTTTCAAAAGCCAGTCATCCAGAACCAGTGTTTCTAATAAAATAAAATTTTCAGAAATGAGATCTGATCTATATTTTCTTGGCTCTCTGAATACAAAACAGACTTTGTGGGATGCATGCCTAATGAGTCATCCTTGTTTTTTCATGAAAAACATGATTTTCCAGTACTGTAGCATTTTGCTCTTTACTGATGCATTTGCATCAAATGAATATATTACAACTTGGATGTTGTGATTTAGTTAATTATGACAGTCACATTGATGCCTTAGTGATTTCATGAATCTGGAATGGACCTGAGTTTTTTAGGGGTCTTACCTCTAATATTAAAAAAATCTTGTAAAGTGAATCTTTCTTAATTGTATTTGATTATGTTAATATTCTCTGAGTCCTGGAATGGACATGTTTACCATGGATATAAAAAGTACAAGGTCTCACTTTAGCAGCATAGCTGCCATGGACGAATATGGAACAGCACACAAAGGAATGATATGAACTAATTAAATGTACTGTTGTATTATTTTTCCCACTCAGTGTGGTTTAATACTTATTCATTAAATGAATAAGAGGGAAACTCTGCCATCTACTTTAAGTAGAGTGAAGGAAAGGCATCCATGAAGGGATGGCATTTAAGCTCTGACCTAAATAATGAAAGCAGCAGCAATGTGTAGAATCAAGGAAGAGAACTTCAGGCAGATGAAGCCAGAAGCATTAAAGCCCTGAGGCTGGAAAGAGCTCACCATGTTCCCAGAAGACCAGGGTGACAGTGACATGGGAGTGAAGAGAGAGTGGTGTAAGACTGATGGGCAGGCAGGGACCAGGTCACATTGCACCTTACAGGCCAAGGTTGAAAGCTTAGATTTATTGCAAGAGTTGGGAAACCACTGAAAAGCTTTAAGCAAAGGAAAAATATGACCTAGTTTGGGTCAAAAAAAAAAAAAAGAAAGAAAGTCCAGCAGCTCTAAGGAAGGTAAATTGGATGGGGTTAAGAGTGGTCCACAGTCATGGAGTCAATCTTTCAGTCTTCACTTTGGAAAATATAAGTGTTTTAAAAGAGTTCAGATCTAAGAAATATAGATTAGGTGACTGGGAGTTTAGAGAATTGGGAATAAATGTAAGATAGGAATTTTTTCCCTAATGAAAATTTACTTTGCATTTGGTCTCCTAAGATAAAAGTATAGAAACTTTAATTAAAAGCTTATTTGACTATATTAAACCAAATGCAATGGTAAACTATTCCAGTCACACCCAGGAGCACTAAACATGTGTCAACTGATTTTCTGTGTTGATGGGGTTCTGTCAGAGCCTTTATGGACCTGACTCACATAATTGTGCTCTACTAGAGATTCAGACATCCCTCTTTGTTTCCAGTTTCTCCCTACCCCTACCTCTGATTTAGCCAATGAAAAATGAAGGAGCAGGCATCATTAGCACAACGGATCTACGTAACTTATTCATGAATTCAGGAACTGTAGACAAACCAAATCAAACTTATGGTCCAACCTGTCTAATGCTGACTTTCACAGTCCCATTTAGAATAATTTGCAAAGGGAATATTTTCCTTTATGACACTGGCCTCTAAAATTTAAGACTGAATTTGACCTTCCTAATTTCTCTAGCTGGGACAATAAGCCATAATTTCATGTAGTAAGCATATAATGAATATGGAATGATGATTAAATGAATGAATAAAATAAATAATACCCTCCATATATTGTAAATAAGAACACCCATCCTCTATAATAAGAAATTGTGAACCAACATCTAAATGAGGTTAGCCATTCGCAAGAGTAGCCCACTCCAAAAGATGCCTTAATTTATTAAATAAATTTTAATTATCTACTCTGGGGTCAGCAAACTTTTTCCCTAAAGGGCCAGACAGTAGACATCTGGACTTTGCAGACCATATGGTCTCTGTTGCAACTATTCAACTCCACCATAAATGACTATATTCCAATAAAACTTTATTTATGGACACACAAATTTAAACTTCATGTAATTTTCATGTGCTGTGAAATATTCTTCTTCTGCTTTTCTTCAATCATTTAAAAGTATAACAACCATTCTTGGCCCACAGGCTGTACAAAGCAGGCATCTAACCATAGTTTTCGGAGACCCTGGTCTCCTAAACATCAGGCATTGGAGAGACCGCAGTGAGGAAGATAGTTTTGTAAAGGTGGTGATGATGGGACTAAGGTATCCACCAAATCCTTTTTACTCGACCAAGGATTAAGTTTAGGTAGACCAGTCAGATGTAATCTTGAAAATTTTGCATTATGTTCATTCAAGTTTAGCATGAAGTTCTGCTAATCTTGATAAGCAACAACAAGAAGTGAAGAATAATCATTTCAGCATATTCAAAGGCTTGTTAAGGGGGAAACATCTTTATAAAGGAATACTCTTTAAGAAAGCAATGACATAGAATGAAGCAAGAGCAAGTCTCCAGCAGTTCAACTTATGACTGAAACATCCCACCATCTATTCAACTCTTTTGGCTCTAGCATCATATTCATTAGGAAACTTTCTGATTTCCAATCAGTTTCCCAGGTACTCTGATATTGCAAAGGTAATGCCCGGGGTAGCAGATATAATTATTTCTACCACTGGAAATGAAGCGCCTCACTATGAATGAATAAACTGGTAAGCATGGATAGTTTCAATCAAGTCCCCAGAGTTTTGTATATAAAAATAACTTCCTGAACATGGAATGCTGAGAACCAGATCCTGACCCCTTGCTGAGCCCACCAAGGTAGTGGTTTCCCTTGAGTCTCTGCCTACACAGCAGGCACATAGCCCTTAACTGCCAAGTTCTCAGTCAAGCATTATGTTTCTCTCCTGCAAAACTTTCTCTTAAACACTTTTTATATTTATTTTTCATTTGATCTGTGAATATTTTAGTATGTATCTCTATAAGGGCTCTTTTTAGTCATAACCACAACATCATTACTTGTACTTAAAATAAATTAACATTAATTCCACAATATCAATGAATATGCAGTTACTGTTTAATTTTCAGTCTCATAAATACTTTACATTTATATTTTTCTACTTTATTTACATTAATATATACATTTCTTTTCATTATTCTATGTCTGCATGCATTTACAGAGAAGCAAATGATTACTCTCTATGATAGAAAATACAGCTTTTTAAAATTTGACCTAAAGCTTTTCTTTCCAGCCTCAACAACAGCCTTTCTCTGTAGTAAACAGAGTGCCGGACTGAGAGTCAAGAGATCAGTTTTTGTTTTTTTCCCTGCCACTTAATATATGAGATTAGGAAATCACAGTCTCTTTAGGGCATATTTCTTCACCCCATGAAATGAGGAGCTGAGTAAGTAGATGCTCTCAAAAGACCCTTTCCTCACCAAAACTCTTGGGTTCTGTGATTCTATAAGGGTGCCTTGTCTGAACCCTTTATAAATATTCAGACAGGTGATATCCTCCTCAAGTCTATGATTTAGTCTAGTGAAGAGTACAAAATGTGTCATCAATCTTTAAAAGGAGGGAGTCAGATTCATTTGACTAGTCACATAGTCTACGTATCTTTTCTAATTTACTAGATAATGATTCCTCCTACTCCTTAGTTTAGACAGCATAGAAAGAGCTACTCTAACCAAAACATCAATGTTAATGGTTAAAATAACTGGACCTTTTCCTTAAAACTAAAGAATCTCTCAGCATGAGAAAGCAAAAACAAAATCAGTGTTGGACAATATGCATATTTAAGGCTTTCCTTTTCTTTAAACTTTAGTCAGCAAAATAAACAGCAGCTAATTGTATAAAACAAGAATGAGATATATGATGCAGCCTCACAACTAGCTTTCTGAGTGTGTATTTAATATAGGAACTTCAAATTAAAGTTTCTCTCCTGTAGTTTAATATCCTTCTGTATCGCCTTCTTCTTAGAAGGTGAAGAAATTTCTCTTTTAAATGTAAAGGTCAATTATAGTCCAAAGGCTTTAAGAAATCAATGTTCTCGTGACAATTAACGTTACAATTTAGAAGAAGACTCACATTATAATAAGTTAAAGTCTAACAATGAAGATGTAAGAAACCATCTAGATAATCAAAGCTAACATTTACAAATGTAACTAATAAAAGAACTCTTTCTAAACAACTTATTAAAACATTAAAATTTTATTATGATTTAACATTAGATATAAAGCCTTTAAATCTGTTCCAATCACTAACTGAATTGCACAATTATTTAAAAGTGATTTCTGCCAATCATCCATGCCTGCGTCTGTGTTTCATATAGCATTAAGGAAACAGGCATCCAATCTTACTCTCTATAAAAGTCATATATTTTTTTCTTCTTTTAACATAGTCCTTAAACTTAGAAGATAAGTGCTATAAAAACTTGACTAAAAAGTAATTTGGTCAATTTGGTACAACACAAGCAAAACTAAAGAAACATTCTAACATTTGTGGGGAGGAACTGAATATGAGGTATAAGAAAAAGAGAGGAGTCAAGAATGATATCATGACTTCTGGTATGAGCAACTGGAAGGACAGAACTTCCATTTACTAGATGGGGAAAAGGGCCAGTGCAGCACATTTCAGGTTGAAACTTGGGAGTTTAATTTTGAAGAATATGAGATGCTTTTTGGATATATACATGTGGAAGTACCAAGTAGGCAGCTGGAAATAAAAGCCTGCGAGTCAGGGAAAATGTCTGGGCAGAAGGTCTAATTTGGGGAATTGTGAGCCAATAGATGGTATTTAAATCCATGACAGATGAGATCACCAAGTTAGTGTGTGTAAACACAGAAAAGGACCAAGGATCCAACCTTACGCATTCTTTGTTTGAAAGCCAGAGACACTGGCAATGGAGACTGAGAAGGAATCACATGTGCGAGAGGAGGACAGCCAAGAGTGTGGTGTCTTGGAAGACAAATTAAGGCAATATTTGAGGGAGGAAAGAGTGCTCAACCCTACTGAATGCTGAGAAGTCAAGAAGAATATAGAATTTTGGCTTTACCTTCAAAATATATCCAAAATATGACCACATCTCACTATGTCCAAATGATTACTTTGATCCAAGTCATCAGTATCTCAGTGCATTAGCTTCTGAACTGGTCTCTATGTTTCCACCACTGCTCCCAACAATATATCCTCAACACAGCAGCCAGAGTATTCTTTTAAACAAAGTTTGGTCATGTCACTTCTCTAATTAAAACTCTCTAAAGACCTTGCAACTTACTCAAGGTAAAAGCCAAAGCTCTTATAATTGCCTTCAGGGTTCTATACCCTCTGGCCCTTCCACCATTTCTTATCTCCCTGGCTCACTTTACTTCAGCTATACTGCCTCTTTGCTGTTCATTGAACACATCATTTATACTCACGCCTCAAAACCTTTGCACTGGCATTCATGGTTCCTTCTACATGAAATGCTTTTCCCCTATATATCTACATGGCTTACTCCTTCACATTCTTCAAGTCTTTGCTTAATTTCACCATATTCGTGAGGTCTTTCCAAAATAAACTACTTAAAAATTTACCCCCTACCATCCTACAGTCCCCCATCCTTCTTCTCTGCCTTATTTTTTTTCTTAGTAATTATCACTTATTTATTCATTTGTATTTGTCTGCCTTCCCTCACTATGAGTTCCAGAAGGCAAGGTTTTTTTTTTTCTCTTGCTCAAGCCATAATTTTGTGCCAAGAACATGCCTAACACGTAGTAGGCACACTACAAGAAAAAATAGTTGAATAGGCTTATTCAGAGCTTTGAGGGACACTCTACATTATGAATATATCCTATTTTAATCTCCCATAGTCCATATTTTCCTTTGAAATATATTTATTGGCCTTTGGATTGCTGCAGGTGGCTAAAACATAAAAATATTCAAATACTTTTCTGGCTACCAATCCATATGCTCTATTCCTAAGGGTACAGACCAAGCATACACTAGACAGGTCTTGGCTCCAAATCTCTACTTTGGCACTGTGCAGAAAAAGAGTTAACACAGCAGGCCTGAGACTTATCTTTAGAAAGGCCTGCTTGCAAGTTTGACACTCAACTGGCATTTGGGAACTTAGATTTTGGGAGACTTCTCACCACCCTAATTGAAAAGAGTGGTTCACTGTGCCTAAATTGGTTGTGCAAACAATATGGTTTATGCAGAATACCTGCTTTCCTTCTGGAAGTCTGGATTGCCAGGCAAAGGCTGACTAAGTGACCCATCTCCAAGAAAAACCCTGGAAACTGAGTTTCTAATGAGCTTCCCTAGTAGACAACATTTCACATGTGTTAACACAACTCACCCCTGGGGCAATTAAGCTTCTCCTGTGTGACTCCACTGGGAGAGAATTCTGGAACTCATGCCTAGTTTTCTCTATACTTCCCTCCATGCACCTTTTCTGTTTGCTAATTTTGCCTTGCATTCTTTCACTGTAAAAAAAATAATAGCCAGAAGTATGACTATATGCTGAGTCTTATGAGCCCTCATCTAACCTGGGCTGGGAATGGTCCTGGGGGCCCCTGATCTGGTCACTCATTGAACTCTTACTGCATGCTTATTATAAGCTTCAACCCTAGTGAACTGAAAAAGACCATAAATGAGCTTGTGGGCTTTATTTATTTTGCCCCTCTCCTTTAAGGCCTAGGGTTTTCTCCAACTGAAGAAGCCTGCTCCGTGGCTCCTTCTACAGAGGCCTCCTCTTATCAGGAAGTGCTTCAAGGCACAGTCACATGATAGAAATGGTGAAGAAATAAACCCTGTGAAAGAGAGCCAAGAGCATCCAGGCTTCAGAGCCAGCTCCACTGTAACTCCTTTACAGCTTTTGAAAGTGAACAAATGGGAGGTTCTTGACACAGATTAGACTTCTTTTTTCTTGAGACATGGAGTAAGGAGGTATCTTCTCAAGGTTTCAATACTGGTTTTTAGAATCTGCCATTAATACTAGTCTTTGGATTTGAAATAATCATTCCACAGTCTAATGAAGAAAACTTACATATATAGACCATTTCCTACCAAAAGCACAATAGTAAATATAAAAAATATATGTACATGTAAAACACATACCTTTTGTAGTAAATGTAATAATAAATGTGCTTGTTATAGGAAGTGGTATGCCATCTATGTTTTACATAATCTCCTAAACATCCATTTCTTTCTTTGATTCAGAAAAACCATCCTGCCTTTTGTATAGAATCCTGATTTGTCTACCACATGCATTCCTATTCAGGTCTAAGCACTGCTCTTCAGGAAAAATAAAATTTTAAAAGACCAGCAAAATAGAAATTTAAAAGACCAGCAAAAAAAAAAAAAATCCAGGAGATGGATGCACTGATGTATGCAAACAGACTAAAGTGATTAGAATTCTTGGGCTTAAAAATACAAAGTTTTAACAAATATATTAAGTATTATGAATAATTCATTTACCAAATTCCTAAGTCATCAGTGGTAATCACATGAACTGAGAATAAGAGCTAAGTTTTCTATAGTGTGGAGTTAAAAAAATCATCACAATAAGCAGCACAGACTGAGATTTTTCTGTGTTTTTTAACAATCTGTATATGTTTTCATTGCTGTGTAACAAATACCACAAACTTGGTAGCTTAAAATAATACTCATTTATTGTTCCAAAACTGTGGGTTAGAAGTCCAGGAGCAGCTTGGCTGGGCTTGCTGTTCAGGGACTCACACTCAAGGTATTGGCCAGGCTGTGATTTTTATCAGGCTCTGGAGAAGAATCTGCTTCAATACTCATTCAGGTTCTTGGCAAATGCACTTCCTTGCAGTTGTAAGACTAAGGTTCCTGTCTTCTTGCTATCTGTAGTCTAAAAGTCACTCGCAGCTTCCAGATACCACCCACCATTCCCTGTCATATAGCCCCCTCCATCCTCAAAGCCAGCAACAGAAAACCTTCCTTGCCTCAAATCCCTCTCACACTTCCAATTTCTTTCCGAGAAGAGTCCAGTCCCTTTTAAGGGCTCATGTGATTACATCCACTAATTATAATCTCCCAATCCTACGAACATTTTAAGAATTGAGACTTTACTTCTGCAAAATCCCTTCACAGTGGAACCTAGATTCATGTCTAATTGAATAACTGGGAGAAGGTGTGTGTACACCAGAGTACAGACAATCTTAGGGGTTATCTTAGAATTCTGCCTACCACAAAATCCTAATGCACCAGGCTCATAAAGTGCCTGTGTTAAAGGCAGAACTAGAGCTGGATAAAACATCAGTCTGATCCAAAATGAGAACCCTTTTAAGTTCTAAAATTTCTAAATTTAGTAACTTCACATTTTTCTCATTCGCTTAGTCAGTTTCACCAATAATTGATCTCTTTTCCTTTTGTTATCTTTCTCTCTCCAGGTTTATTTAGTAATCAAAATCAATTGACCAAAATAAATGTGTGATGTCCTCAAGAAGTTCACTGTTGAAGAGAAGCAGCAGAACATAATGGAAGAAAGATATACAAAGAAATGTACAGAAAACCCAGTATCAAATGTCATGCACTGAACAGAGCAATTTCTTCACTGGCTATAGAACTAAGGAGCACTGTCTTGAGGCAGCTCTGCCTATGATAAGAGGTCAGCCTTTGGGGATGACAAACCTGCATCCTTTTGTGCTTATTTCACACTTACCTCACTCACTAACTGTGTGACCTAGGGAAGCTCTTCTGACTTCCTTGAGCCCCAGACTCCTCATCTATAAAAGGGAGGTAGATAGTTTCTAACCCCCAGGTTTTTGTGAGATTTAAATGAAATAATGTACATAAGGCACTTTGGAGAGTATTTTTACCAGGTACCTTTACACATAATAGATATCAATAAATATATACTATTATTTTTATCATCATTTGCATAAATTATGGAAAGCTTCATGGAGAGCATGTTTTCTCTGTACAACCACAAAACTTTGTGTGCAGGGGTCTATGTCATGGCTCTTACCCCTCTTATTTGTTATAATTTTCCTTACTCTTGTCTGTCCTTCCTTATACACTGGCTTCTAAAAGACAGAATCTGTGCATTTCCTCTTTCTGTCACCAGCTTGAATATGTGCTTAGTAAATAAATATATACATTTTGGACAAACGGATTAGGATAAGAACTGATACGTTCTTATCAGTATTTGGAAAAACAGAAATAATTAACCTTGGCAGAAGAAAAGAAAGGGCAGCTGTGGTAAACGGTAAGGAAGATACATCCAGAGATTAGAGGGAAGTTTCAGAGAGAAGTTTTAGGTACCACGTTTTGACAAAATTATAGAGTAATATTAGAGAAATACCCAAATGCTGATTTTCTTAAATCTAATTATTTTGACTAGCATTTCAAAAAAGAAAACAGTTCAATACTTCAAATAGGTTATGATATGCATATTTCCTATTTCTACCTGTGTCAGATGAATTTGTCCCCTTTACTATAAAGCAATATCAAAGGTAAATCAAGAGTTCAATTCTTTAGTCTCTTCAATCCCATTACTTTTAAATCTTCAATAAAAACTAAAATACTCAGCACAGTTTGACCCATCAGAAAACCCATTCTTTTTACCTAACTTCAAATTGGTCAGTCAAAAAATAAATTGAGTAGTTTGCCAATGGTTTAACATTTGCTTTGCTATATCATATGTATAAAACTATGACCCCCAAATTACCAATGACATTTTTCACAGAAGTTAGAACAAAAAATTTTACAATTTGTATGGAAACACAAAAGACCCCGAATAGCCAAAGCAATCTTGAGAAAGAAAAATGGAACTGGAGGAATCAGGCTCCCAGACTTCAGACCATACTACAAAGTTACAGTAATCTATACAGTATGGTACTGGCACAAAAACAGAAAGATAGCTCAATGGAACAGGATAGAAAGCCCAAAGATAAACCCATGCACCTATGGTCACCTAATCTATGACAAAGGAGGCAAGAATATACAATGGAGAAAAGACAGTCTCTTCAATAAGTGGTGCTGGGAAAACTGGACAGCTACATGTAAAAGAATGAAATTAGAACACTTCCTAACACCACACACAAAAATAAACTCAAAATGGATTAAAGACCTAAATGTAAGGCCAGACACTATAAAACTCTTAGAGGAAAACATAGGCAGAACACTCTTTGACATAAATCGCAGCAAGGTCTTTTTTGATCTACCACCTAGATTAATGAAAATTAAAACAAAAATAAACAAATGGGATCTAATTAAACTTAAAAGCTTTTGCACAGCAAAGGAAACCATAAACCAAACAAAAATACAACCCTCAGAATGAGAGAAAATATTTGCAAATGAAGCAATTAACTAGGGACTAATCTCCAAAATATACAAACAGCTCATGCAGCTCAATATCAAAAAAACCAAAGAACCCAATCAAAAAATGGGGGGAAGATCTAAATAGACATTTCTCCAAAGAAGATATACAGATGGCCAACAAACACATGAAAAGATGCTCAACATCACTAATTATTAGAGAAATGCAAATCAAAACTACAATGAGGTATCACCTCACACAGGTCAGAATGGCCATCATCAAAAAATCTACAAACAATAAATGCTGGAGAGGGTGTGGAGAAAAGGGAACCCTCTTGCACTGTTGGTGTGAATGTAAGTTGATACAGCCACTATGGAAAACAGTATGGAGGTTCCTTAAGAACCTAAAAATAGAACTACCATATGACCCAACAATCCCACTCCTGGGCATATACCCTGAGAAAAACCATAATTCAAAAAGATACAAGCACCCCAATGTTCACTGCAGTACTACTTACAATAGCCAGGACATGGAAGCAACCTAAATGTCCATCGACAGAGGAATCGATAAAGAAGATGTGGTACATATATACAATGGAATATTACTCAGCCATAAAAAGGAACGAAATAGTGCCATTTGCAGAGATGTGGATAGACCTAGAGACCATCATACAGAGTGAAGTGAGTCAGAAAGAGAAAAACAAATATCATATAATACCACTTATATGTGGAATCTAGAAAAATGGTACAGATGAACTTATTTGCAAAGCCAAAATAGAGATACAGATGTAGAGAACAAATTTATAGATACCAAGGGGGGAAGTGGGGGATGGGATGAATTGGGAAATTGGGATTGACATATACACTAATATGTATAAAATAGATAACTCATGAGAACCTACTGTATAGCACAGGGAACTCTGCTCAGTGCTCTGTGGTGACCTAAATGGGAAGGAAATCTAAAAAAGAGAGGATATATGTATACATATAACTCATTCACTTTGCTCTACAGCAGAAACTAACACAACATTGTAAAGCAACTATACTCCAATAAAAATTAATAAAAAAAACCAACCATGACCTATCTTGACACATTTTGCCTTGAGTTTAATAGAAGTCAAACAAATTATTTTATGAGTTAATTTTTTTTTTTTTTTTTTGCGGTACGCGGGCCTCTCACTGTTGTGGCCTCTCCCATTGCGGAGCACAGGCTCTGGACGCACAGGTTCGGCGGCCATGGCTCACGGGCCCAGCCGCTCCGCGGCATGTGGGATCCTCCTGGACCAGGGCACGAACCCAGGTCCCCTGCATCGGCAGGCGGACTCTCAACCACTGCGCCACCAGGGAAGCCCCTATGAGTTAATTTTTAACATTTGCCCTGCAGGAAAATTTTCACATGCCATGGTAAGGCCTAAATCAAAAATTTGCTGCCAAATTTTAAACTCTTGAAAGTAGCTTGACAGAATCTAGGTCACACAGTATCATTTCGTTCCACATCTTCCCTTATAATTCAATGTCCACAGCACAAACTTCAAAAAGGACACTTAATCTAGAATAGGCCATTTTCTGCAAAGCAAAGCAAAAATCAAGTGTGAGCGATTTTTATGCATAAGTACAGATATTCAAAACCAGTACTGTAGTTGACCCAATTATTTTAAATATTAAGAGAAGAAGCTTGATGCTACCAATCTATTTTCTAAGAGACTTCATAAGAAATAACATGGACCTTAGGGGCAGATACTCCTAACACCACTGTGACAGGGGCCAGTTTGCTCCAATTTTATCTGTAAAATGGGTGTCCTGCCATTCAACTTTTCTCACACTACCTATTCTCCCTGAAAATATTCATCAATTCCTGTATATTATCTACATGTTGACATTGTCGGATCCATAGCTAATGTCAACAAAATTTCTATGCACTTCAGACTCCTATATCCCACTTCCTACTAGTCCTGAACCTTTTGATATCCTAGACACCTCAAAATCAGCATATCCAAGACTGAACTCTTTATCTTCCCCAATATCTCTATGTCTTTATCTCCCTCCTCCCCAATATTTCTATATCTCTAAAAGAATACCTCTTCCTTTTTTCCCTAAGTCAGTGAATAGGATTACTATCCACTCCATTACTCAAACCAGCAACCTGGGTATCATCTGTGAGGGTCCACTCTGGCTACCATCATAGTCTACGTGAAGAGCAGTCTCTCCAGCTGCACAATACACATTGTTGCCTTCCAGTCCCATATCTACTCACACTGTCTCATTGGTTGTACTCACAAGGTAGCTTCCATTTTTCTTGCATCCCACTATCACTCCTCTAAGATTAGTTCCCTCCATTTCTTTGCCTGTATCACAATAAATCCTAATTGGCTACTCACCCTCCTCTCTTACGCCCAACTAGTTCTTTCACCCACTGAAGTTAGTTTGAGCTTTCTAAAATATAAGTATAATTATGTTCTCTTCTTAATGATATTCTCTTTTAATGATTCCCTATTTCCATGAAGATACAGTTTGAAATCTGTCAAGACTTACCCCTGTTATATATATATATATAAATATATATATATGTATATGTATGTATGTATATGTCATATATATGTCAATAAGTGAACTGATAAATATGAATCCAAAAAGTGAAACAAAAATAGTAAATGTATTATAATGACAAATATATACTAGCTTCATATAAGAGAATTGGATTCTCTTGGACAACTAAGTTTTCCAAAGTTGGCAGGAATAAATTAACTAATAAATGAATCAATAAGTAAGACGTACTGAGTTCAGCACTAACTGTTGCTGCACACCTGATGATCATCAAAGGCAATGAGGGTGCAGAAAGATCTTTCTCTCCTACAAATCGACTTTCTTAGTTTAAAATGTTTTTCTCTGTTATTATGTCCTATAAAATGAAATGTTTGTTACATGAATAAATGTATTTAAAAATTTATTTTTCATCTTTAACTACAAATAATATATATTTATATAATTATAAATTTCCAGAGGGTAACAGAAAATCTTTAACTGGCCCTGTGCAATCATGAAAATTATGACAAATATAGTAGGAACATTAATATGGAAAATATATTTACTGCATTTAAAACTGCTCCCTAGAAACACTGACAATAACAAACAATGTTGTCTGAGTTCTAAGTTCTAAAGGAAGAGAATAAAATCTTTTAAAAAAAAGTTTTGAAAGCTGGGGATAAATATTGGATTAGTCTTGGTCCCATTGTGATAATCAAAATGGCTCTTTCTATTTATTCCTAATACTTATATTAAAAACTCAGATATTTTCATAAAGGAAACAATTGGTTGAATAGGAATCAGACCTGGAGGCAACAGGAAGGCCTCCTAAAATAATCTAAAAGAACATGATTTTATGCATGTTTAGCAGCAGCTATTCTCATTTCTAGTATATGATTTTAAAAGCACCTTTGCAGTTTTTCCCCTATATGATACTTTTTAGGTAATCATTTACTTATGTTAATATGTTCAGAAGATAACACAAGTTAACAATTAACTTTCAAGGATCAAAAAAAGTAGACAACTAAGAAATATTGTCTTTTCTTCTCACTCTCAAAAAAACAGAGTAGATCACCCCACCATCACTATACAAAATTAACACGTTAACAATTCTTCTCCAACACAGGATATCCTGTATCTAAACAAGTGACTTGAACATTTTTATCTTAAAGAGTCAAAATGACATGGCTTTAGAAACTAAAATTAGTTTAGAAACTAATTTAAACATATGTAATCTTTACAAAGATGTAGAGAATTTTTCACTAGGCCCAATTTTTTGTTCAGTGAAAATAATTAATTTTGCTTTCAGAGAGGCAGTATCTTTGGGGGAGTTAGACAACTGTGTGTTTTAATCATAGCCCCATTACCCTCTCATTTGTTCTGCAGGCAGACACTTAAAGTCTGACCTTGGCAGAGCGTAGGCCTAGAGGTCCTTGGCAAAGGGATGCTGGTATTTACTTCTTCTGGATATTGATGGTTAGAGAAGCAAGAGAAAGTCTGAATATTGATTCTGAAGGACCTTTACAGGGCAAATTCAGCAATCAGAGAAAAGTCAATGAATCAGAGAACCAGCCAAAATGTTAGAATACCACTGGGAAGGGTCACAGAAAAACTTCTGAACTTCATCTATGTCACCACAGGCATAGAGAAAATTGTGGAAGGCTGTTATTAAGGGTGAAGGGTGCAGAGGATGAAGAGAAGAGCTGATACCAAAAGTTCATGACCCACTAGAAGAACGCATACAATGATTCTGCTTAGGTTGCTGGCTTAATGAACAGCATAGGATATGAGGTCACAATGAAGAGAAACAAATGGGGCAATAGAAAGACATGAGTTTAATTTCAGTTACATAAAGTCTATGTGTCCTCTAAGACATGCAGGTAAATTCCCAGGGGACAGTAATATTTTAGGGACAGTAGGAGGAATAAGAAATACTGAAACAGTTGCCAGAAGTAAAACAGGCAAACTAGATCTCAGCAGAGAAACCATGTAAAAAGTTTTTCACTAATATGTGGAATCTGAAAATGCTAAACTCATAGAAATAGAGAGTAGAGTTAGGGGCTGGGGGGTCGGGGAACTGGGGAGATGATATTAAAGGATACAAATTTGCAACTAGAAGGTGAGTAAGTTCTGGAGATCTAAGGCACAGCATAGTGATGATAGTTAACAATACTGCATTACATACTTCAAAGTCACTGAGAGCCTAGATGTTAAATGTTCTCACCAAAAAAATAAAGAAATAATAATTACGTGATATAATAGAGATGTTAGCTAACACTCTGGTGGTAATCATATTGCAATACCTAAATGTATCAAATCAACACATTGTAAACCTTAAACTTACACAATGTTATATACCAATTATATCTCAATTAAAAACAAAAAAGTTTGTTCAATGCAGCAGAGAGAATTGGTAGATTTCAGATTATACGAGACCATCTAATTTGATGTAAGCTGATCTCTGGTAACTTTTAAGAGCAGTGACAGGAGAGTGATTGGGGGGCAATCAATCAAACTGTGGTAAGAAGCAAATGAGAAGTGAGAAAATAGAGGGAAAGGGTGTAGAAGGTCCATTAAAGTGGTTGGCAGGTGAGAAAAGAAAGGAGTTGCCTTGGTACCTTGAGGTATAGACAAAACTAGAAATACATTACTGAAGTTTGCCAAAAAGTCTTTAGCAGCTTTTGAAGCTGAAAAATAAAAAAAGGAAAAACAGAAATTTAAGGTGCAAGAATATGATGAGAAAGTCTCAGAGAAATATAGAGATTGGTAGCAAGAATCCTGTAGGTGAGGTCAAAACAGAATAGGAATAGGAGGGTGAGTTCCTGCCCTCAAAGACAAGATACAAAAATATAACTGTGGAGAGGGTGAAGATGGCGGAAGAGTAAGACGCGGAGATTACCTTCCGCCCCACAGATACATCAGAAATACATCTACACGTGGAACAACTCCTACAGAACACCTACTGAACGCTGGCAGAAGACCTCAGACGTCGCAAAAGGCAACAAACTCCCCACGTACCTGGGTAGGGCAAAAGAAAAAAGAATAAACAGAGACAAAAGAATAGGGATGGGACCTGCACCAGTGGGAGGGAGCTGTGAAGGACGAAAGGTTTCCACACACTAGGAAGCCCCTTCGGGGGCGGAGACTGCGGGTGGCGGAGGGGGAAAGCTTCAGTGCCACGGAACAAAGCACAGCAACAGGGGTGCAGAGGGCAAAGCGGAGAGATTCCCGCACAGAGGATCAGTGCCAACTGGCACTCACTAGCCCGAGAGGCTTGTCTGCTCACCCGCCAGGGTGGGCGGAGCTGGGACCGCGCAGGGAGAGGACTGGTGGTGTGAACACAGCCTGAAGGGATTAGTGCACCACGGCTAGCCGGGAGGGAGTCTGGGAAAAAGTCTGGACTTGGCAAAGAGGCAAGAGACTTTTTCTTCCCTCTTTGTTTCCTGGTGCGCGAGGAGAGGGGATTAAGAGCGCTGCTTAAAGGAGCTCCAGAGATGGGAGCGAGCCGCGGCTAACAGAACAGACCCCGCGGACGGGCATGAGACGCTAAGGCTGCTGCTGCCGCCACCAAGAAGCCTGTGTGCAAGCACAGGTCACTCTCCACACCTCCCGTCCGGGGAGGGACAATTTCCCCGGGAGAACGCACGGCGCACCTCAGGCTGGTTCAACATCATGCCGTCCTCTGCCGCTGCAGGCTCACCCCGCACTCCGTAGCCTTCCCTCCCCCCGGCCTGATTGAGCCGGAGACCCCAAACCAGCGGCTCCTGTAACCCCGTCCTGTCTGAGCGAACAACAGACGCCCTCCGGCGACCCACACGCAGAGGCGGGGCCAAATCCAAAGCTGAGCCCCTGGAAGCTGTGAGAACAAAGAAGAGAAAGGGAAATCTCTCCCAGCAGCCTCAGGAGCAGCGGATTAAACCTCCACAATCAACTTGATGTACCCTGCATCTGTAGAACGAATCATCCCAAATTCAGGAGGTGGACTTTGAGAGCACGATTTATTTTTTTTTTCCCCTTTTCCTCTTTTTGTGTGTATGTGTATGCTTCTGTGTGAGATTTTGTCTGTATAGCTTTGCTTTCACCATTTGTCCTAGGGATCTATCAGTCTAGTTTTTTTTTTTTTCCTTTTTTAAAAAACTTCTTTCTTACTAATTACTTTTTAATTTTAATAACTTTATTTTATTTTACCTTACTTTATTTTATTCTCTATTTTCTGCTTTCTTTCTTTCTTTCTTTCTTCTTTCTTTCTTTCTTCTTTTTCTCCCTTTTATACTGAGCCATGTGGATAAAGGCTCTTGGTGCTGCAGCCAGCAGTCAGTGCTGTGCCTCTGAGGTGGGAGAGCCAACTTCAGGACACTGGCCAACAAGAGACCTCCCAGCTCCACGTAATATCAAACAGCGAAAATCTCCCAGAGATCTCCATCTCAACACCAACACCCAGCTTCACTCAATGACCAGCAAGCTACAGTGCTGGACACCCTATGCCAAACAACTAGCAAGACAGGAACACAACCCCACCCATTAGAACACAGGCTGCCTAAACTCATACTAAATTCCCAAACACCCCAAAACACACCACAAGACGTGGACCTGCCCACCAAAAAGACAAGATCCTGCCTCATCCACCAGAACACAGGCACTAGTCCCATCCACCAGGAAACCTACACAACCCACTGAACCAACTTTAGCCACTGGGGACAGACACTAAAAACAACGAGATCTACGAACCTGCAGGCTGCAAAAAGGAGACCCCAAACACAGTAAGATAAGCTAAATGAGAAGACAGAAAAACACACAGCAGATGAAGGAGCAAGATAAAAACCCACCAGGCCTAACAAATGAAGAGGAAATAGGCAGTCTACCTGAAAAAGAATTCAGAATAATGATAGTAAGGATGATCCAAAATCTTGGAAATAGAATAGAGAAAATGCAAGAAACATTTAACAAGGACCTAGAAGAACTAAAGATGAAACAAACAACGATGAACAACACAATAAATGAAACTAAAAATACCCTAGAGGGATCAATAGCAGAATAACCGAGGCAGAAGAATGGGTAATGACCTGGAAGATAAAATAGTGGAAATAACTACTGCAGAGCAGAATAAAGAACAAAGAATGAAAAGAACTGAGGACAGTCTCAGAGACCTCTGGGACAACATTAAACGCACCAACAATCGAATTATAGGGGTTCCAGAAGAAGAAAAGGAAAAGAAAGGGACTGAGAAAATATTTGAAGAGATTATAGTTGAAAACTTCCCTAATATGGGAAAAGAAAAAGTTAATCAAGTCCAGGAAGCACAGAGAGTCCCATACAGGATAAATCCAAGGAGAAATATGCCAAGACACATATTAATCAAACTGTCAAAAATTAAATACAAAGAAAACATATTAAAAGCAGCAAGGGAGAAACAACAAATAACACACAAGGGAATCCCCATAAGGTTAACAGCTGATCTTTCAGCAGAAACTCTGCAAGCAAGAAGGAACTGGCAGGGCATATTTAAAGTGATGAAGGAGAAAAACCTACAACCAAGATTACTCTACCCAGCAAGGATCTCATTCAGATTTGATGGAGAAATAAAAACCATTACAGACAAGCAAAAGCTGAGAGTTCAGCACCACCAAACCAGCTTTACTATGCTAAAGGATCTTCTCTAGGCAAGAATCATAAGAGAAGGAAAAGACCTATAATAACAAACCCAAAACAACTAAGAAAATGGGAATAGGAACATACATATTGATAATTCCCTTAAATGTAAATGGACTAAATGCTCCCACCAAAAGACACAGACTGGCTGAATGGACTCAAAAACAAGACCCATATATATGCTGTCTACAGGAGACCCACTTCAGACCTAGAGACACATACACTGAAAGTGAGGGGATGGAAAAAGATACTCCACGCAAATGGAAACCAAAAGAAAGTTGGAGTAGCAATTCTCATATCAGACAAAACAGACTTTAAAATAAAGACTATTAGAGGAGACAAAGAAGGACACTACATAATGATCAAGGGATCGATCCAAGAAGAAGATATAACAATTGTAAATATTTATGCACCCAACATTGGAGCACCTCAATACATAAGGCAAATACTAACAGCCATAAAAAGGGAAATCGACAGTAACACATTCATAGTAGGGGACTTTAACACCCCACTTTCACCAATGGACAAATCACCCAAAATGAGAATAAATAAGGAAACACGAGCTTTAAATGATACATTAAAGAAGATGGACTTAATTGATATTTATAGCACATTCCATCCAGAAACAACAGAATACACATTTTTCTCAAGTGCTCATGGAACATTCTCCAGGATAGATCATATATTGGGTCACAAATCAAGCCTTGGTAAATTTAAGATAACTGAAATTGTATGAAGTATCCTTTCCAACCACAATGCTATGAGACTAGATATCAATTACAGGAAAAGATCTGTAAAAAATACAAACAGATGGAGGCTAAACAATACACTACTTAATTAAGAAGTGATCATTGAAGAAATCAAAGAGGAAATCAAAAAATACCTAGAAACAAATGACAGTGGAGACACGATGACCAAAAACCTACAGGATGCAGAAAAAGCAGTTCTAAGAGGAAAGTTTATAGCAATACAATCCTACCTTAAGAAACAGGAAACATCTCGAATAAACAACCTAACATTGCACCTAAAGCAATTAGAGAAGAACAAAAAACCCCCAAATTTAGCAGAAGGAAAGAAATCATAAAAATCAGATTAGAAATAAATGAAAAAGAAATGAAGGAAACGATAGCAAAGATCAATAAAACTAAAAGCTCATTCTTTGAGAAGATAAACAAAATTGATAAACCATTAGCCAGGCTCATCAAGAAAAAAAGGGAGAAGACTCAAATCAATAGAATTAGAAATGAAAAAGGAGAAGTAACACCTGACACTGCAGAAATACAAAAGATCATGAGAGATTACTACAAGCAACTCTATGCCAATAAAATGGACAACCTGGAAGAAATGGACAAATTCTTAGAAATGCACAACCTGCCAAGACTGAATCATGAAGAAATAGATAATATGAAAAGACCAATCACAACCAATGAAATTGAAACTGTGATTAAAAATCTTCCAACAGACAAAAGCCCAGGACCAGATGGCTTCACAGGCAACTTGTATCAAACATTTAGAGAAGAGCTAACACTTATCCTTCTCAAACTCTTCCAAAATATAGCAGAGAGAGGAACACTCCCAAACTCATTCTAGGAGGCCACCATCACCCTGATACCAAAACCAGACAAGGATGTCACAAAAAAAGAAAACTACAGGCCAACATCACTGATGAACATAGACACAAAAATCCTCAACAAAATACTAGCAAACAGAATCCAACAGTACATTAAAAGGACCATACACCATGATCAAGTGGGGTTTATTCCAGGAATGCAAGGATTCTTCAGTATACACAAATCAATCAATGTGATACACCATATTAACAAACTGAAGGAGAAAAACCATATGGTCATCTCAATAGATGCAGAGAAAGCTTTCGACAAAATTCAACACCCATTTTTGATAAAAACCCTGCAGAAAGTAGGCACAGAGGGAACTTTCCTCAACATAATGAAGGCCATATATGACAAACCCACAACAAACGTCCTCCTCAGTGGTGGGAAACTGAAAGCATTTCCACTAAGATCAGGAACAAGACAAGGTTGCCCACTCTCACCACTCTTATTCAACATAGCTTTGGAAGTTTTAGCCACAGCAATCAGAGAAGAAAAGGAATCCAAATCGGAAAAGAAGAAGTAAAGCTGTCACTGTTTCAGATGACGTGATACTATACATAGAGAATCCTACAGATGCTACCAGAAAACTACTAGAGCTAATCAACGAATTTGGTACAGTAGCAGGATAAAAAATTAATGCACAGAAATCTCCGGCATTCCACACACTAATGATGAAAAATCTGAAAGTGAAATCAAGAAAACACTCCCATTTACCATTGCAACAAAAAGAATAAAATATCTAGGAATAAACCTACCCAAGGAGACAAAAGAGCTGTATGCAGAAAATTATAAGACACTGATGAAAGAAATTAAAGATGATACAAAGAAGGAGAGATATACCATGTTCTTGGATTGGAAGAATCAACATTGTGAAAATGACTCTACTACCCAAAGCAATCTATAGATTCAATGCAATCCCTATCGAACTACCACTGGCATTTTTCACAGAACTAGAACAAAAAATTTCACAATTTGTATGGAAACACAAAAGACCCCGAATAGCCAAAGCAATCTTGAGAACGAAAAACGGAGCTGGATGTGTCAGGCTCCCTTACTTCAGACTATACTACAAAGCTACAGTAATCAAGACAGTATGGTACTGGCACAAAAACAGAAAGATAGATCTATGGAACAGGATAGAAAGCCCAGAGATAAACCCACGCACGTATGGTCACCTTATCTTTGATAAAGGAGGCAGGAATGTACAGGGGAGAAGGAACAGCCTCTTCAGTAAGTGATGCTGGGAAAACTGGACAGGTACATGTAAAAGTATGAGATTAGATCACTCCCTAACACCATACACAAAAATAAGCTCAAAATGGATTAAAGACCTAAATGTAAGGCCAGAAACTATCAAACTCTTAGAGGAAAACATACGCAGAACACTCTATGACATAAATCACAGCAAGATCCTTTTTGATCCACCTCCCAGAGAAATGGAAATAAAAACAAAAATAAACAAATGGGACCTAATGAAACTTCAAAGCTTTTGTCCAGCAAAGGAAACCATAAACAAGACCAAAAGACAACCCTAAGAATGGGAGAAAATATTTGCAAATGAAGCAACTGACAAAGGATTAATCTGCAGAATTTACAAGCAGCTCATGCAGCTCAATAAGAAAAAAACAAACAACCCAATCCACAAATGGGCAGAAGACCTAAATACACATTTCTCCAAAGAAGATATACTGACTGCCAACAAACACATGAAAGAATGCTCAACATCATTAATCATTAGAGAAGTGCAAATCAAAACTTCAACGAGATATCATCTCAGAGCAGTCAGAATGGCCATCATCAAAAAATCTAGAAACAACAAATTCTGGAGAGGGTGTGGAGAAAAGGGAACTCTCTTGCACTGCTGGTGGGAATGTGAATTGGTACAGCCACTATGGAGAACAGTATGGAGGTTCCTTAAAAAACTACAAATAGAACTACCATATGACCCAGCAATCCCACTACTGGGCATATACCCTGAGAAAACCATAATTCATAAAGTGTCATGTACCAAAATGTTCATTGCAGCTCTATTTACAACAGCCCGGAGATGGAAACAACCGAAGTGCCCATCATCGGATGAATGGATAAAGAAGATGTGGCACATATATACAATGGAATATTACTCAGCCATAAAAAGAAACGAAATTGAGCTATTTGTAATGAGGTGGATGGACCTAGAGTCTGTCATATAGAGTGAAGTAAGTCAGAAAGCGAAAGACAAACACTGTATGGTAACACATATATATGAAATTTAAGAAAAATAAATGTCATGTAGAACCTAGGGGTAAGACAGGAATAAAGACACAGACCTACTAGAGAATGGACTTGAGGATTGGGGAAGGGGAAGCGTAAGCTGTGACAAAGTGAGAGAGTAGCATGGACATACATACACTACCAAACGTAAGATAGATAGCTAGTGGGAAGCAGCCGCATAGCACATGGAGATCAGCTCGGTGCTTTGTGACCACCTAGAGGTGTGGGATAGGGAGGTTGGGAGGGAGGGAGATGCAAGAGGGAAGAGATATGGGAACATATGTATATGTATAACCGATTCACTTTGTTATAAAGCAGAAACTAACACACCATTGTAAAGTAATTATACTCCAATAATGATGTAAAATATATATATATATATATATATATATATATATATATATATATATATATGTTTGTAGGATCAGCCTGTTTTTCTTTTGAATGATTCAGCAGTAATGAAGAATACCTACAATGTTTAATTGACTTAACTCTTTCATTTGCATTTTTATTAACTTAATGCTATTCAAGACATACTATGTTTTATTTCAGTTTAAACAGCAAAAATATTAATAGATTTGAAATTTTATAATGGTTGTCACAAGGTTAATCTTACAAGATAAATTAACCTTCGTGGAAACTCTGTAGTCAGTTTTATCTCAACAGTTCAAGGCTATTTTAAGATTTAACCAACTATCCCTTAAATACAGATGAATTGTTGTGTTAATGTAAAAAGAATTTTTTTTTTTTTTTTTTTTTGCGGCACGCGGGCCTCTCACCGCCGTGGCCTCTCCCGTTGCGGAGCACAGGCTCCGGCCGCGCAGGCTCAGCGGCCATGGCTCACGAGCCCAGCTGCTCGGCGGCATGTGGGATCCTCCCGGACCGGGGCACGAACCCGTGTCCCCTGCATCGGCAGGCGGACTCTCAACCACTGCGCCACCAGGGAAGCCCAATGTAAAAAGAATTTAAAAGAGAAAAAACAGCTTCACTTCCATGAAGACTGCAAAACCAATTTTCTCACTATTTATTGCCATTAAAA
Source organism: Tursiops truncatus (assembly GCF_011762595.2). Lineage (NCBI taxonomy): Eukaryota > Metazoa > Chordata > Mammalia > Artiodactyla > Delphinidae > Tursiops > Tursiops truncatus. The sequence continues at coordinate 69,783,153 of NC_047042.1, read as the reverse complement.
ACTTTCATTCTCCTATTTCTTAAATTAATATTTTTCCCAACAAAACTACAGACTATGAGCAACACTTTATTACACAGTGTAAGTCTCAGAAAAACAACCTAAGGCTGAACTCTACTCACTGCTATGTGAATTTATTTAGCCCTGGATAATTAACAGATTTTCTATATTCAGTGTTTATTATACTATAATGCTTGTTAAAATTAATAGGTATTTTATATGCTACTCCAACTAGAAATATAACCAAAAGGTAAAAATTCACTCAATTGACAGTCTAATTAAAATTCCATATTAACACTCACTTTCTTACATTTAAAAGAAATGAGCATTTTGAAATCTAAATAGCTTAAGATTAGCACGTTCTCCATACATGTTTTTGCATGTCTGTTTCATAGATAAAATACTACATAAATTAAAAAAATGTTTTTAAAGCTTCTATTGCCGGTCACTTTACTTACTAACTCATTTATTCCCCCAACAACTATCTGAAGAGGAATCTTGTTATTATCTGTGAAACTGACTGCCCCTAAACCCAAGTTCCTCTGACAAGTTTATGATTAACTGCTCTGTCTAAAGACTTACTCCCTTTCTTGCCCTGTACCTGTTCCCCCTCAAAGTTGAGGAGTACCAAAGAAAAGGGGGGATTGTAACTGAGCAGGACCCCATGGGGCCTTCCCAGGACAGACCTCCCCAACCTGGTCCTTCACCTGCCTCCTGTTTGTAGAAAAACTTTATCCTCCTGGGCCTTCCCCAAGTTCTAAAGAACAAATTTAATAAGAGAAGTAAGAAAATGCAAAAGGAAAGGAAAACAAGTGAGACAAAATAATAATCGTATAGCCATTAAACAAAGTCAAGGACCTTTAGTTCCTCCTCAAGGGTTATAGATAATATTCAGAGCCATGTCTTTGAGCTATTTTTCAGATACTGAAACACCTACTAGGTGGAAGAAGTTAACTGTATGTTGACCACAAGCACATAGACCCCAGACTGTTTGGAATCAAACAGTTGATGATGTTGACTCTTAACCACATCACAACCAACCAATCAGAATAATGTCCATGAGCTGATCACGCAACCCACAAGCCTCTCCCTCACACTGTCTTAAAAACCTGCCCCTGAAAACTATTGGGGAGTTTGGGACTTCTGACCATTAGCTGCCCATACTCTTTGCTTAGCCTTACAATAAACTGTACTTTCCTTCACCACCACCTGGTGTCAGTAGATTGGCTTTACTGTGGACAGGCAAGCAGACCCAAGTTTGGTTTGGTAACATCTCTATTTTACAGATGAAAAAGTCAGAAAAAGAGGTTAATTTTCCCAAACTCAAACAGCTAATGAATGACAGAAGAAGGGTTCAAACCCAGGCTGTCTGGCTCCCAAGTCTGGCATTGTGTCTACTGTGCTATTCTATCTTCACTGGCTTTGACTATGGGTTAAATTTCTGCCTCAGGTTAATCTCAAGTGTCACCAAAACAATGCATTGAAAACTATTCAAATAATCAATCTTTTCTACCTAATTTCAAATAGGCTGTTGAATTGAGTCAAGTTACTGCATAATCTGAAACTGTGTAGGCAAGACCTTTTCTAGGCCACAAATGGACAATCACTTGAAAAAAACTTCTCATTTCAATAAGCAGCTATTTGGATTTGAATTCATGTTGCTATGAAGGTTTCATGAACTCCTTCAAGACCTAAGGACTATCACTTAACATGTAAATATACTGAAGAAGTAATTTACTTTACCTCTCCTTGGAAGTATCTGAACAGAGAATCTAATACTTGATTCATTGTGTATCTATACCATGTTAACCCCTTTCTGGGGAAAAGCTTGTGAAATTCTCAAATACCAACTTTCAATGGCAGATGTTTTCATGTACCTAAAGAAAGGTCCCAGTTCATTGCTGCCTTGGTAACAATGGAACCCAAAGCAATGTTTCTGTGAGCATGAAGCTGAGTTTTTGTCGTGTTTCCTTTACTAGCTAGGAGGGAGCTGAGCTCTCTGTACAAGGTGATCATCCTGTTCATATATTTGGAGGAATACAAGCAACCAAGGCTCCTGAGAGCTCCCAGACAAACAACTCTAACTTGATTCTCTATTAGTCTTGCACATATATTCTATTATTCAATTTCCCAAGCGTTATGAACAAAATCATTTTTATTTAATCTTTACTCTATTTAAGGAACACAGAAAGAGCTGTCATGTGTCACAAGCTCTAAGCCATTTGAATTTCCCAGGCTTTTTTCTTATCTCTACTGGTTATAATCTAACATTGACAGCAGTACCATACCTTCAACTAATATTTTATTTTATTATTTTTTTCAACTAAGATTTTAAATAGTAGACAAGATACAGACAAAAATGTTATTTCAATCCATAAACTGCCTGTAGTGATTCTTTTTGTGGGGGAAAACATAATTCATATCAATGGGGAAACAAGCTCCTTTTTCTTCGGAGAGATGAGTGGGAAAAAGAGAAAAGGTGAGGGCTTCCCTGGTGGCGCAGTGGTTGAGAGTCCGCCTGCCGATGCAGGGGACACGGGTTCGTGCCCCGGTCCGGGAAGATCTCACATGCCATGGAGCAGCTGGGCCCGTGAGCCATGGCCGCTGAGCCTGCGCGTCCGGAGCCTGTGCTCCACAACGGGAGAGGCCACAACAGTGAGAGGCCCGCGTACCGCAAAAAAAAAAAAGAAAAGGTGCAATTCAGGGCCAAAAGGCCATTGAGAAGAGAAGTCCAAAACTGAGCTGGAAGACTGGGCTAAAGGGTTCTGAATTGATCCGACAAGAATTAATGAGGCTAGAGACTAAAGTTGGCAAAAATAACTAAAACACTTTTTTAAGAACAGGCATGTCTAATATTCAATTACAGGTTCTCTGCCCTGTGATTTAAAATCCTTTCCATGGCTCGAAAACATCAAGGCTCACTCTCTACACTTGAAAACTTGACCTAATGAGACTGTGAATGCATGTGATTTAAGGAAAGGGATAGAGATCTTGCTGAGCATATTAGCATATGTGAGAATTCAAAGTAGATACAGAAACAGACTAATTTGCTAGGAAAAGAGTTTGTAGCCAAAGACATCTAGGAAAAAGGTAAACAGCCCCCTTGGGATTCAGGTACATTTCATTTGGATTTTAAGGACCAGAGCCCCTTGATAGTCATCTGAGTGACCCCATAACATCCAATATCTGTAGCATTACTTGTCTCACCTACTACAGATTTGAATTATACAAACACCTATATAACCAATATCAGGATGACAAGCAGATATAATTCATTTATGTTCATCAATTGTGACTATGTCCAATCAGAATATCTAGTAATATTATTTAAAAATAAAAAATAAGTCATACGAAATTTATTTTTAAATCCATCCTTCTCCATCTAGCCTGTAATCTTACCTCTCTTTCATATAGAGATTTAGAAATTAGAAACAAATGATTTGTCCTAAATAACATAATTTTAGAGGTTTAATCATTTTTAGTCAAATTAAACATGCTCATTCTCATCCTTCAGCTTAATATACTCATATTTGTATAAAAATAAAATTGAGAGTGACCTAAGCTCCAGTAATTCCATCCCCTAATTTTATATTCTTTCCTTCTTTTATTTTCAGAAGTGTTTATTAACTGCATCTCATGTGTCAGGAACATTATTCACCAGTGGAAAAGAGATTCAGGGTGGGGTGTCACTGTGCATCATCAAGGGAAGGCTAACCTCCTCTGACCACCTTGACCCAACTGCCTCCAGCAAGATGACCCTCACACCCTATACACATCAATCTCATGGTTTTTTTCACTGTGCTTATATTGTCCTAAGTTTCTCCAAAAATCTCTCTCAAAATAATAGTTCAAATATCTAAAATTCTATCTTTTGTCCCTCCTCTGATCAAAAATTATAATGAAAATCTAACTGGTACATCTATATTTCGTCTTTTAGAATGATGATAGGGATATGATCAAATGCTCAGATTTAGGATTCCAAATATCAAATATCCTTACCAATATCATTTCAAAACTGAACAGTGACAGTAATCACTCTACATGCTTTTATGAAACAGATCTAAAACTTTGGACTAAGTTCCTTCTAGACAAAGGAAAAAAATAAAACTCATTAATCATGTTCTTCAGGATGTCGTTATTAGAGGTGCCACAATGAGTTGCCATAGTGGCAGAGTAATACTCAGGTTTTAAAAAATACCAACTATAAGATATAGTTGAATCATCTTAAAAACGCTATTGGAGATATTTTCAGAGGACTGAATGTGTGTTTTTATTCATATAATTACTGGAGGCAAATGCTTCCTTAGTGGTCAGTGAGGTGAACACAATCCTGCCCTGTGAAGGGGATAGTTCATGTTCACGCGTCTCCATTAAGTCAGAAAAAAGCAATCTTTCACAAAACCCCAATCACGTACATTTTCCTTCCACCTGGAGATTAGATATCCGGTAAAAATGCACTTTGCTACTAGTCATTGTTAAAAGAAGCGACAAGTCGTTCTCCTTCTGATTTACAACGCCTGGAATAAGCCATGATTATGTCTCTTCTCCCCTAGTTTTAAATCAAGATTGATTTAAGTAAAATTGCCTCGGTCTAAACTGGTTACTACAATGGTCTCACAAAAAGCACCAAAAAAATTTTCCCACTTAGATTTAGTGTTTTTATCTTTTATAAACACATATGTTTAAATTACCATTGTGGTAAACAAAACATGACCCCCAAAGATGTCCACATCCTAATCTCCAGAACCTGTGAATTTGTTACCTTACATGGCAAAAGCAACTTTGCAGATGTAATTAAAGACCTTGATGTACGTAGATTATTCTGCATTATCCCAATAAAATCATAAGGTTCTTATAAGAGGGAGACAAAAGAATAAGTCAGAGAAGGAGATGAGACAATAGCAGCAGAGGTCGGAGTGACGTGGGTCAGTCCATGCCAAGGAATGCAGGCAGCCTCTAGAAGATGTAAAAGGCAAGGTCACAGATTTTCCCTTAAAGCTTCCAGAAAAAACACAGTCCTGCCAATCCATTTTAGACCTCTGACCTCCAGAAATGTAAGAGAATAAATGTGTTCCTTTAAGCCACTAAATTTATAGTAATTTGTTACAGCAGCCATAGGAAATTTACACAACCGTATTCAGCATTTTAAAATGTGGATATATTTTTATGTTTATTCAGGTCACATTCTACAGAGCCCATCAGTACTTTTTAATAGAAGAATGAATTCTGCCATCACATTTCTAGGAAAATATTATAGCATTTATATTTGTGGCAAAATAACTAGAGATATCATGAGAGAGAGTTTTACCTAGCTTAATTTCATAAATGCTCGGATCATCTGTATCAGTCATATAAATAAAAGTCCAATCTGTATGTACCATTTTCACCCATTTTAAAGAAGAAATAATAGCAAACTAAGACACTGTCCAGCTTTCACAAGGGACACACTCCAATGACCTACTCGTCTCTCCACCTCTAATATTAATAGAGTTTTCCTTTAAAATGGGGGTAAAATTTCTTGATTCATTGGGGAAAAAACTAAAAGCATTTGTATATGACCTTTTTTTTTAGAATGAGCATAACAGACTCTCATAAGCAGAGTAAGTGCATAAATATGTCTTGACAAAAGTAACTGATATTGGTAGTCCTTCAAAGAAGCTTGCATTCATTGCAGTGACAGTAAAATATTGCATACCCTCTTAAAAGCTAGGGTAACCACGTTTTAAATATGTATGTTAAAGCCCTTTGAACATACTTAGCATGAAAGGGATCACAGTCACAAGAGCAGACAGCATTCAATCCTGAAGTGCTCTGAGTTTACTCAATGAAAAAGAGAAGAGATTTTAAAATCCTGAACGTATGGGGGCTATTTTTCAGGGCAGAGTTGGAAAATGTTAGAATGCTGACACAAGTGATCAAAGATGAGATAATTCGTTGCCATTGGTAAGAGGGATAAAAGGTACTCTAGGAAGAGAAGCAAACATGTTTCTCAAAATGAGTAACAACTCTAAATTGCATGGTCAAGTTGGGAACCATGACCAGAACTAATTGCAAGGACTAGATAGAAAATCAGTAATATTTTGAAGGGCTACTGCATTTTCTGGTTGCCTCCCCCCACCCCCCACTATTTTAAGTACGTAAATATACTGAACTTTTGTAAATTTTTTTCTTTTGTAGCAGGTTTATTGTTGCCCACAGGGGAATGCTCTTATGTTTCTGGAAGGCACTCCTTGATCTTTTGGGTTCTTTCTGGGATCAAATCCTAAGGTACCAGTTAAGTGAAGAGCACCTCAATTCAACTACTTTATCCTGGTTAAAAAATACAATTTGGGAGTGGAAGCTTAGGACAGGCTTAGCCATGTGTACTCTGTTGTAAATATTTACCCTAGAAAATGGTCCCTTCTTTTGTCCCTAATCTTTACCAGAAGTAAACATAGAGATAATCAGGATATTTAGAATAAATGTGAAATTCACATGGAAACCAAATTTCAGAAAGAGGGGGCAAAAATCCAAAATCTTATATCAGTATATCACCATTAGAACAACTGTTTGCAACTCTGACAAATTATAAATCTATTATTGGGAATTCTCTCAATTTTCCTCAGATGAGCATATGCATGTGAAATGCAGGAGAGTCAACCAAGCTGCTAAACATAATTCTTTACAAAGCATTTTCACATTATTTTAACTGATTCTCAAAACCACCTTTTATTTATTTATTTATTTATTTATTATTTATTTATTTATTTATTTATGGCTGCATTGGGTCTTCGTTGTTGGGTCTTCGTTGCTGTGCGCGGGCTTTCTATAGTTGCGGCAAGCGGGGACTGCTCTTCGTTGTGGTGCGAGGGCTTCTCATTGCGGTGGCTTCTCTTGTTGTGGAGCTCGGCTCTAGGCGCGTAGGCTTCAGTCGTTGTGGCACTCAGGCTCAGTATTGTGGCTCACAGGCTCTTAGAGCGCAGGCTCAGTAGTTGTGGCTCATGGGCTCAGTTGCTCCGGGGCCTGTGGGATCTTCCCGGACCAGGGCTCTAACCCGTGTCCCCTGCATTGGCAGGAGGATTCTTAACCACTGTGCCACCAAGGAAGTCCCAAAATCACCTTCTTAAATGTATACTACTAAACCTAAATAAACTAAGGCCCAACGAACCCAATCCAAAGTCACATATCCAGTAATTGTAAGAATCCAGAGGGAAACGCATGTCTTTGGACTTTAGGACCAGTTTTCAAAGTTCAGGTGTTATTCATTTACTAGGAGGTTGTTTTTATCTTGTGGGACATAGCTAATGCCATCAAATTAAAATGCCAAGAATAACTGTAAAATCCCGAAGTTGCTAACACTTACAGAAATACTGCAAGAGAAATTAAATGAAACGGGTGAAAATGCTCTGAAAATAACTGTGCCTAACAATAATAGGCCAATTGTTAGATGCACTAAAGATTGAAAGCAGAAAATTAGATTGAATAACAAAGGCAGGTTGCCTTTTTGTAGGTTACCTGAGAAGAATGGTATATTCTGATATCACAAATAGTTCTGCAGTGTAGCTGTAAGCCACATCCATGACATTGATAATGACATTGAAAAATGATAAACAAAAAAACCTTTATTTTATGGAAGGACATATTATGCTCTGTTATTAATATTTCATTGGAAGATGGGATGGATCAATTGTGGAAAATTTTGTTATGGGCCAATGCCAAAACTGCCAGGTGATGTTTAGGGATCAGGGAGATTCACAGAGGGAGTGGAAACTGTGATGGGGGCTGGGGGAAGACTACATTTTTTTTTTTACAAATACAGTTCCTTAATCCATTTGTCTCAATTCATTGTCAGGATCAATAAAAATGAATGTCACAACCAGTGTGACTCAACTAGTTTTAAAATAAACACTCAATTCTAAAAATACAGAAAGAATGCTAATTAGTTTTTAAAGGGGGGGAGAGAAAGTAAAAGGATCATTTGATAAGAAAGCATTGCAATAACTGTCACAATGCATATCATTACCTTTTTTATTACTAATCACTGTTCATTCTAGCTGGTTCAATTAACTGGTTATTTTTAATCACAACACTTTTTCAAATTTAATTTAACAAAATGTGGTGATGTCAATTAAAAGCAATGAATCAGGGAGAAACTAATGATTATAGATAATGCAATTGTCCTGGTTAGTTGATCTAGGAGAATGTGCTAAAGCTTTAATGAAGAGGAAAGCATGAAGCCAAAAGGAAGTGAACATGAGTACAGCGCTATCATTGTTTTCTTTCAGGTATCCAAATTAAGTACACAGAGTCTACTATCATCTGGTCAGAACATATAAAATTTCACCAGTAAGGACTTAAATAAAGGCCATAAAGTACCTAAGTCACAGATTGCTCTTAGTCCTGAGATTTCATTTCTAAAAGGAAAAGTATTTTAAAATGTCTGTTGGGAACCAAAAATAAACAAATGGGACCTAATTAAACTTAAAAGCTTTTGCACAGCAAAGGAAACCATAAACAAGATGAAAAGACAACCCTCAGAATGGGAGAAAATATTTGCAAACAAATCAACGGACAAAGGATTAATCTCCAAAATATACAAACAGCTCATGCAGCTCAATATCAAAAAGACAAACAACCCAATCAAAAAATGGGTGGAAGACCTAAATAGACATTTCTCCAAAGAAGACATACAGATGACCAATAAACACATGAAAAGATGCTCAACATCACTAATCATTAGAGAAATGCAAATGAAAGCTACAGTGAGGTATCACCTCACACCAGTCAGAATGGCCATCATCAAAAAATCTACAAACAATAAATGCTGGAGAGGGTGTGGAGAAAAGGGAACCCTCCTGCACTGTTGGTGGGAATGTAAATTGATACAGCCACTGTGGAGAACAGTATGGAGGTTCCTTAAAAAACTAAAAATAGAACTACCATACGATCCAGCAATCCCACTCCTGGGCATATACCCAGAGAAAACCATAATTTGAAAAGACACATGCACCCCAATGTTCATTGCAACACAATTTACAATAGCTAGGACACGGAAGCAACCTAAATGTCCATCAACAGGTGGATGGATAAAGGAGATATGGTACACATATATAATGGAATATTACTCAGCCATAAAAAGGAACGAATTTGGGTGTATTGCAGAGACGTGGATGGACCTAAAGACTGTCATACAGAGTGAAGTAAGCCAGAAAGAGAAAAACAAATATCATGTATTAACGCATATATGTGGAATCTAAACAAATGGTATAGATGATCTTATCTGCAAAACAGAAATAGAGACACAGACATAGGGAACAAACATAAGGAAACCAAGGGTGAAGGGAGGGTGGGATGAATTGGGAGATGGGGATTGACATATATACACTATTGATACTATGTATAAAATAGATAACTAATGAGAACCTACTGTAAGGCACAGGGAACTCTACTCAGTGCTCTGCAGTGACCTAAATGGGAAGGAAATCCAAAAAAGAGGGGATGTATGACTACGGACAGCTGATTCACCTTGCTGTACAGTAGAAACTAACACAACATTGTAAAGCAACTCCACTCCAATAAAAAATTTTTAAAATGTCTATTGAGTATGTTCACCATTAGCATAAGGGCATAGGTACTGTTAGCACAAGAGTGTAAAATATTACTAATTAAAAAGGGGATCTGGTATAGTATTAAGCTGATTTTTTTCTGGTTAAAAAGGAATTCAGACACTGACCTTAGTCACCATAAAGATTCTCTATTCTTCTACTTCAATAACTTGCCTCAAACCTCAATATAATCATTTGATAAATGGGGAAATCCCTGCTCCCTCGCATTCACCCAGTGTCTTGCCAGAGCTAGGAGTGAGGTTAGCTAAGAGTCCTCTCAGTTAGGCTCATGCATATATGCTGGTCCCAATAGAGCCCCCTCAGTTTAGGTCATTAATAATGTTATGTCCTTTATATACGCAGCAGCAGTTCTGATTATATATCATCCGTACATGCTCTCTGAATTGATTTTTTCTAGTAGAGGCAATACATTCATATTAACCCCAGCTGTACTTTCTCTCCCAAGCAAGACAGCTGACCAGGGTTGGAAAGGCAATTTGCGGTTCACATCAAGCCAGCAAATATGTCTTGACTCAAGTGCCAACTGAAATGTCTCAATATTCAAACCCAGTTGAAAAACGCTCCATAACTGATAATCTTTGTCTGCCAGGAACTCAGGAGTGGAGAGTAATAGTAAACGCACAGCACAACTTATTTATCATTCCTGCTGACACACCAAATCATTACACTGATTTTATTTTTATATTATTTTAATCAGCTGAACTTATCAGTCACTTCATGAAATAACTGACTAACCAGCAAAAGACAAGAGGGGTCAGTAAAAGATTGAAAAACTAACCATGGAATTTTTGAGATGCTGATTTAACATTCCCAAAAAAAAAAAAAAACTAGAGATACATAGACCTACTTTTCTCTTGGAAATAACAGGGAAGAACAACAGTTAATTGTGATCCAGTAGAAAGAACAATCAAATTTAGTCCTAAGGTTACTACTTCGTCAACAATACCAGCATTACTAAATTTTTATTCCTACTTGTTTGTTTGTGTGCGTGTGTGTGTACTTCTTCAAAGTTCAGATCATCACAAGGAACATACACAAAGTATTTTAATCCTATTCTAAATAAAGATTTAGAATTCTTAGGGATAAAAAACTGTCAGTAGTATTACTATGCCTTATAAAATTATACAATCTGAAATGGAGGAATATAATAGCCACCCGAAGGTAGTTTTTCAGATATAGAATTATTTTCATACCAAAATACAGTTAATAAAAATAATTTTGCATGCTTATTTAAATTTGGAAAAGGGAATAAAAATTGTGTCTTAGTTAAAAATGGACTATTAGGATTTAAAGCCTTCTCTGCTTTCTTCCTTTGTTGCAACCTGTATAAGGAGTTGCTCTGTGTTTTATTTTCCAGTCATCCATTTTTTTTTCAGCCTCCATAGCTCCATAAAGTTGCTCAAGGCAAACAAGATCTTCATATGTCTAAACAAATGTCATTCTCAGATTTCATCTCTAAGGCTATCATACTTAAAATCTGCAGTCTGACGACCTAAAGAATTTGCTGGTACCACAGTTCATTTACATGAATGATTACATCAAAAAATATAACCTAAATTTTGTAACTTACCTCTGATTACAAGAAAGCAATAAAAGCATATTCAGTAGGAAGAAAAACAGAAAATACACAAATAGTGCTAGTTTCACTGTGGTTCCTTTTTTCTTTATTTTCTATTTTTTAACATAGATATATTACATTTACAATGAAAACGTTATGTCTCTAACACAATGTTTTTTGAAACATTGAAAATGTTACTGTTTCTAAATATTAGTCTTAAAAATATGTCATTGGATATGGTTTTACTCTTTTTAAATTATTTTCTCAAAAAGATAAGCTAGTTCTAGCCTGCCATTCCAAACTGAAGTACCTAAAATACCTTAAAAGGATTTCAAGAAGGAGAGCATGTCAAAATCTATCTGGTGAACCAGAAATGTTCATTAGAAGTGGCAAGATTAGTTCCTTCTTAAAGGCCACACTTCTCATAATTTTTTACTAAATTTATCTTCATAGTTTCATAATAAGAAAGTTATACATTAAGGTTGAATCACAACAAATTTTTTTCTTTTTGTCAATCCTATGATGAAAAACATGAAATGAATATTCCCAGAGTTTGTTTAGAGATAGATTCTCTCAGATCTCAGGTTGTATCACACATGTCCCAGGCAAGATGGCAAACTTTTCAGTTGAAAAATTTGTGAAATTGGCTGCTGGAAATTGACAACTTCCCAAATGATGTCAGCTATGATAAACTTAGAAACTGGAGGCCTGGAACTCACCAATATTCTCACTTTTACTGAATATTTACTGTAAAACTCTGGTAACTAGACATTTCCTAGGTGCTGGAGACATAAAGAACTATGAGACACAGACCCTGTTCTACCTACTGTCCATTTGGTAGTTGTATCAATTAGGCTGTTTTCATTTGCAAGAATCAGAAAACTCATATAGCTTAAAAATTAAGATAATTTATTGATTAATACCAATAGAGAGTATAAGCAGATTTCAATTTTGATCAGGGACCTAGGTTGGCTTAATTCTCATGCTGGCTTTTCTCGTGGTGGTAAAATGGCTGCAGTGGTTCCAGGTTCATATCCGCACGTCACAAAAAAGAGGGCTTCTACATATTCAACCATCAAAGTCCTATTTGGACATGATTTGACCAAACCCAAACAATCACTACAGCTATGAATATATTGTGTACTGATCTGCTTAAGCTTCAGTTACTTCCCATCCTTGAACCAATCAATAAGATTATACTGACGCAAAAATCAATCAGAGTTAATCACTGAGGCTGGAGGTGGAGTTAATATCACCTGTATCCCATGGATACCATACAAAGGCAGAAGGCTCAAATGTATGCTGGGGAGGAAACTACAAGTTTTATGAGAGTAGCCAATACAATAACAATGAAAAGTAGTAACAACAGAAGTCAATAAGAGTGATTTTTCTTATAATTTTCTTATAATTATTTAGGAAGGGACCAAAGCTTCGGCAAGTACTAAAGGAGGAAAATAAAGCCACATCTGCAATCACCTACTGACCAAAGGAATCAAGTCCTACTGATGTTCATTCAATCTTGATACAGAAATTTGAGAGGTACAGACTAAATATGAACATGTCTGAAGATAATGGGTTGATTCATTTCTTTAAAATTCTGGACGCTTAGAGAATCACTGAGCCAGCCTACCATCAAACAACTAGATTAGTCTAAGGAGCCTTGTTCCAAATCTTCTTATCTCTCAAAAAACAATGAGCCCTCTTTTCTTCTCCAATATTTTGAATCACAAAATTATATAGAATCTACCAAATTAAAAGATTAAATATAAATTTCTAAAAAGTTGATCTCTATACTAAAGTCATTTTTAACATAAAATAAGTCCATTGTGAGGATAAAAAACAAATCTCTTTGTCTTTACTGAACAAAAAAATAAGATAATGATAGACTGAGATACAATTTAGGCTTTATTTTGAGTTTAAGTTACCTCATTTTAAAGATCTCATAATACTTCAAATTTATTTTTGATCTACAAACATGTCATTAAAAATAACATTACCAAATAAGATGGCTTCACAGATTTATATCACCTCATGGAAGTAGACATGAGGTGTGCTTAGCTTCTGAGAGCTTACTGATAAATTTTCAGAACTTTTGCAAACTTGTTGACATCAGCCATGGTAAAAGTATTTACACCACAGAAACTGGCAAATTCTACAAAACGAAGTTGCCCCCACCCCAAGACTCGAATATTAAATATTTACCAACACATGACTAGTTACATTCATGGGGAAGCATAAAAGAAAGCGAATCACATCAACATTATACAATTGTTTATAAATCACATATGCTAACGAAGCACAGTAAAAAAAAAAAATCATTCTCAGTACCTTCCCAAGTCCACTTTATAAGACTGAATCCAATTATTTTCTTACTGTCTAAGGCTCACCCTACCCCAATTATTATGTAATATGGAAAGCAAATGACAATAGTTAAAGTTTAAAAGCTTGATTCCCAGATTTGCTTTTTCAGAAATTAGCTAATGTGATTACTCCAGAATTTTGTGGTTTCAACCTATGTTTATCTATAATTTTTAATTAAGCCACTCAACTATCAAATATGTAAACTTAGGAAAGAATATTGACCTTTTTTGTTAGAATGCAGAGAAAAAATATATATAAAATCTTCTAAAGCCATAACATTCAAACTTGGCAGGTCTTTAGATCTTAGTGAATAAAGAAAATCAAGCCGACTCTGTAAAGCAGTTAAGTAATTTTTAAGCAACAAAGTCTTGAAATGACAAGATAAGCAGATAAAACGTTTCCTCTAAGTTTCAACGTCAGTTGAGGAGATAAGGATGCTGCCGTTGAGGTACACATTATACGTCATAAAAAGCATAGAAAGCCAGCTATGCAGCTCACTTGGGCTCAGGTCACATAGAAGTGCAACAAATGGGTGATGAGAGAAACTCCAGGTTTCACTGCTTTACTTGCATTCATTCTTCACAAACTCAAAGCATAGTGTTGAAATCAAGTAATCAAGGTTTAGTCCAATAGAAGTGCACCAATTCTTAGAATTATCAACTTTAGAAATCCTCTGGGAAATGAATTACCCCAGAGTACATGAATACAAGTTCAGTGCCTTGCTGCTCACAATTTCAAAGGTTCTTTACCCTACATGAAGGACTTTTAAAAAGGGCTTTTAAAAGCATGATGTATTTAAACAGCCACCCTACACTGCAGTTCTGACACTGGATGGAAAGGTCACCTTAACATATACCAGTGTTCAAGGATAAGTCCCTCCGAGACACATTTGGCACTCACTACCTCATTCCTCTGGTACATCTTGTCAACAAGGAAATGTCCGGGTCTTTACAGCAAGTCTTTATAAAGACCACATAAACAGAGAAGTAACCCAGTCTATTAATAAGCCCATCAAAGGCATTCTTCTTTACTGTCACAGTGTTTTTGACCTCTAGCATTTCTTTTTGGACTTTTCTTAGGATTTCCATCTCTCTGCTTAAATCACCCATCTGATCGTGTATGCTGTCTACTTTATCCATTAGAGTCCTTAGCATATTAATCAGAGTTGTTTTAAATTCCCAATCTGATAATTCCCATAATCCTGCCATGTCTGGTTTTGACACTTGCTCTGTCTCATCAAATTATGTTGCTTTTCCTTTTAATATGCTTTGCAATTTTTTCTTGATAGCTGGACATGATGTACTGGGTAAAAGGAACTGTTGTAAATAGGCCTTTAGAAATGTGGTAGGAAGTTGTGGCAGGAGGGTAATCATTCGATATTCCCATAATTAGGTCTCAGTCTTTCAGTGAGGTTGTAACCCTAGACTACGAACTTCACAAATGCTTCTCAATCCTCCCTTCCCCCACCCCTCAGGTGGGACAGGATTGCTGGAGTGGGCTAAAGTTAGATAATTCTCTGCTCTCACATGGAATCTAGGGCTGACTGGAATTGAATTATTTCCCTCCTGCAAAGTAAGTTAGGCTCTGATAAAACCCCAGCAGGACAAGTTCCAGGTGAGGGCAGGCCTTGTTAAGAACAGAGTGCTCTGGTGTATTTCATAATAGTTCCTTTTCCTCTTTCCCTGCTGAAAGCATATGGGGAATTTTCTCCAGTATTTACTATTGAAAACAGCATCAAGCTCTTGGAGGTAATTCCCACAATAGAATAGAGGCCCCCTATGACAGGGTCCTCTACAGTCTTTAACTCTTAGAGTTGTCTACACTGAGCCTCCAGCAATTTGTCAATTACAGTTCAGGTTTTCCTACCCTGACACTGGTTCCCACACAGTTTCCACTCATGTGTCTATGCTCCAGGAAGCTGTAACTCCTTGTATCACCTGTCTGTCTCTCCAGTCTTGGACACAAGGATTTACCCTATGTCATCCCCTCTCTTCCAGATCCAAGAAGACTTGCTGATTTTTGTCTGGTCAGCTTTTTACTTCTTGTAAGGATGAAGTAGTGACTTCAAGCTTCTTACATGCAGAACAGGAAACCAGTGGAGCAACCCAATTTAGAGGTCCTCAGAGACAAAGGGAACACCTACAACTTGGCATTGATTTACTCTTCAGGTATGAATTGCCTTTTAGAGGAAAAGATCCACCTGGCCTTTGCTGAGATAGAATCAGATGGAATTGAAAAGGGAATGAGAAAGGAAGCATCAGAAATAAAAATTAATAACAGTGGATATTATATACCTACATTATTTTATTTAATCCTAAGAAGAACCCTAATTTTCAGAGTCTTGGGGTTAATATATCTCCAGTTAGGCATACCTCCCACTTCCTCCTCCCTCTGCCATTACAACCTACTGAAAGAAAGGTAGAAAGGAGGGAATGAGGGGTAAAAGAATAAGAGAAATTACAAAAAGTTACCAAATACCTTCCATATTTCAGATGGTGTGTTTAACATGTCTACGGACTTTAAATTCATTTAGTAGTCACAACGCCCCTCAGACTCCCCTTTCGTAATTTATTTTCCTTTGTCTTCAGAATTGACTGGAGTTATTTCAACCACATATCCCTTGTATAAAAAGTATATTTGGGGTAGCTCCTGACCAAGATAATATAATAAGTTTATGCTTTGATATTCCCCTATGCTATAATCACATAGCAAGGATGGGCAAACTAGAAAAGGAGAAAACTAAAAGACATAATTGAGATCAAATAAAAGATAAGCAGCTCTGCGGTCAAGACATAGAACAGAAACACTGTGTGAGATAGGACCTGAAAGCCGGTGAGTCTTAGAATTCCGAAACAAGCAGAGTTTGCCAGAAGTTCTACTCCTATCATTGGTACAGATCAATACGCATGAAGCCAGAGGCTAAACACTCAACTATCCACTGGTGGCAAAGAGCAGGGGAATTTGGATATTCCCAGGGAGTACTGAAAACATATATGTCATTGACGCCTTGCCACGTAAACAGGTGCTAATGAGATAGGAAAAAATAAGAAGTCACTTTGGCCATGTCTAAGACTGTGTAACAAGTGCCATCAGTCTCTGCAATAGATAAAGTTACAGTCGCAGTGTCTAAACACCCAGGGCATTGGGAGATACAACTGAATACTATTGGCGATAAACCACTATAAGCCTCCAGCTCCTGTTAGTCTTTTTAAGTGGCTGTATTAAGATATG
The DNA here is from genome assembly GCF_011762595.2 of Tursiops truncatus. Lineage (NCBI taxonomy): Eukaryota > Metazoa > Chordata > Mammalia > Artiodactyla > Delphinidae > Tursiops > Tursiops truncatus. The sequence continues at coordinate 69,766,401 of NC_047042.1, read as the reverse complement.
CATTTCTCACTTTCTCTTTGCCTTTAAGTTCTTAATTAACAGAAACACTAATTAAATAAAGGTTTTCCTTTGTTCTCATGGGATTCCATATCATTTCTTTTGGACCATGATAGAAGGGACAGGAAGAAAGTTTAGAAAATGATTTAAGTACCAGAATGCCAGTATTTTTGTGCTAATTCCCTGAGCTCAAATTTCCACAGGCAATCAAAGAGGAGCAGATGACACTTATACATACAATGGACTGCATTACAGGAGAGGAACCCTGAGCTTAGGGAACCCAAATTCTTACAGTATGTAGTTAACATGCCTGCCCTTCACTCCAGAGGGAGACATATTATACTGGAAAGTAAGAAAACCTGTTCTTTTGCTCCAGAGGGAAATGGTGTCTCTAATACCCAATAATGATCTTTACAAACATCGATTTAAAGTCCTAAATAAAGAGCAGTCAGTGCCTCACTTGCAGGATGTTCAAAAACATAAAAGACCCATGGATAACTGTCTTCCAACAAATATATGAAAAGATTCTCAATCTCATTAGTCAAAGGGAAAATGCAAACTGTGTGATATAATATACCCATTACATTGGATTAAAAAATAAAAGTCTAAAAATAGGAAGTGTTGACTAAAATATAGGGAAATGGAAACACTCATACACTGCTGATGGGAGTGTAAATAGGTCCACTCACTTTGAAGAGTAATCTGGCAACATGTAGTAAAGCTGAAGATGCTCATATTCCAGGATCCAGGGGTTTCACCTCTTGGTATATGCGTCCATGAAGCTTTTGCAAATGTTGCCAATAAAAAAAAATTTTGTTGGCAGCGTTCCTTGTATGCATGACAGAATTCTTTATGAAACAGAAAAGTTGGAATCAGCTTAGTTATCTATCAGAGGTGAGTGGTTAAGAGAAGTTATATAGAAGACTCAACAGAAGCTAAAATGAATGAACAAAAGCTGTATGTATAATCATGTATAATCCTCAAAAATACTGAGTTTAGTATGCCATTCATATAATATTTAAACTTGTAAAAGTTATCATATATTATTTTTATATAATAATTTATGTAATAAATTTATTTTTAAAGAGAAAATAATCTTGCATGGGAATAATAAATACTGTATTCCTGGTAGTTCTTTCTTTTAGGAGGTGAGGAAATTAGCATCAGGAAAGATTCCCAGAGACCTTAACTATAGCTATAATATTTTCTTTAGTTTAATGATATAAAACAAATATAGTACAATACTAAAATTTCTTAAGCCTGGGTATGGGAGTGATTGTTAAAATATTCTATATTATTGTTTATGTATTTGAAATATTTTATCCTAAGAATGATTAAAGCGATGTTAGTTTGAGAGTTGTGCTAAATATTCATATTTCCTGCATACTATCATTTAGTTTTTTGGCCAAGAGAGCCAGTATAGCTTTATGATTAAGAATCTGTCCTCCAAACTAAAAACGTCAGAGTTCAAATCCCAGCTCTATACCTAACCATTTTTGTAACATCAAGCAAGTTAACTAACATTTTTAAGCTTTAGTCTATATGTAAATCTGGGAAAATAATATACGTTACATTCTAGGTTTGTTAAAAGTGCTCCAAGAGGCAATAAATGGCTTCTCTTCCTTGGATAAGAAAGCATTTTAAAATGTTGACTGATATTTGATATTAGGAACAATTTAATATATACTTCATACATCCCTCTTTTATCTTTGGCCATAGCAATCTAATGTAACATTATAATCTCTTCAGAAAAAAGATCTCTTTAATCAGAGGTATGGTATATGTTTTCTAACTTCTTTTGACACATTCTTCATACCAGCTGACGATATATCTCGCTGTTGCTCAATCCGCTCAGTTTAGTCTATGAGACTGTGATCATCCTGTTTTCTCTGTCTTTAATATCTTTCCATTCTGAATGGCTTATCCAACTCTTATTTTCCTTTGCAGCCTATGTCAAGACCTATTTCCACAATGAGATTTTCCTAAATCTTACCAATATACTTTGCACTAAATAGCTTTTTCTGAATAAAAACGTATTACTATCAATGACCAACAATAATTTCAGTGTTTTACATTTACGGCACTCTATAGTTTAAAATCACTTAAAGATTATGACACTCATATGACATTCAGGTGAAGATGAGCTACTGTGCAGAACTAATTTTATATCTGCTCACTCTAAGTTTAATACTTGGCATCACCTCACATACTAAGCACTAAGATCTTTCAAAAAGTTCACCTTTAAAGGTATACCTCACTATTGGTTTTTGTGTGTGTTTTTTTTTGCGGTACGCGGGCCTCTCACTGTTGTGGCCTCTCCCGTTGCGAAGAACAGGCTCCGGACGCGCAGGCTCAGCGGCCATGGCTCACGGGCCTAGCCGCTCCGTGGCATGTGGGATCTTCCCAGACCGGGACATGAACCCGTATCCCCTGCATCGGCAGGCAGACTCTCAACCACTGCACCACCAGGGAAGCCCCTCACTATTGTTTTTTAATAAGTACTTTCCTGATACAAGGCTTTTTTTAAAGACTGAAAACCACAAGATGTTTTGTTGCAAACATAAACTCATCAGTGATAATAAAAATGAACCATCAACTATCTTGTAATGTCTTGCCCGAGCAGTGTGTTCAGAGGCCCTGTTCTGTCCAGGTACAATATGATCCAGTTGCCTAATAATGGGTAAATATGTAACAGATTCCACAGAAAAACTTGGAGAGGGTAAAAGATGGACAATTTGTAAATTTATCTGTACTACACAATTCCTTTGACATAAAGAAATGAGCAGTCAAACAGAAAGACCCCATGCAAGCTGATGGGACGATCCCATATGGAAGGATCCCAATTAGAAGGATTCTATATGGAAGCCTCTGACTTGCCAAGGGAGATCCATTCACATCTAAATCAACTAAATCTCTCTATATACACAGTGTCCTTATCTGTGGGATTCACATGCCTAAAAGCCATGATCTTGAGGAGTCCTAATGGTCTAGGATCAGGGAGTAGGTGTGAAATAGGACAGGGGAAGATGAGAAAAGCAGAACTGCACTTTTTCTCTTTTACTTCTGAAATCCTATATATAGGCTTTGGTTTTAAAGCCTGAATGGTAAGCCTGCTTAATTTAATCAGTTCCATGTAAGGGAAGACAGATATTAGAAATTTCAGCAAATGAAGAGAACTAAAAATTTCCATTATCAAGAAGGACCTACCCAAGAGCCATTTATTAATAATATCCAGTCTTTATTCTGCTTTATGTTACTGTTTGTCTATCCGTGTGCTTGCTTCCTTATATTTCTGGTTAGTTTGCAAGTTACTGAATGATAATTCATGTACTTTACATTTCTTTAAAATCCCTGATATTGCTATTGTAAAATTAGTTTAAAATGTATGAAGTTTTAAAGTCTTTATTTTATTTATATGATTTTGGCTGTAGGAAAGACTTGATAATTCTTAATGTCAAAACCTGTTTCTAATTGCTAACTTGTTCTAATTAAGAGGGTGACTGGGGAAAAGAGAAAATAAGTGGATACCAGATTGAATCCAGGTTCCAGTGAAAGGGATAAAGTAAACAAAAGACAAAAAAGAAGAAGAGATAAATCAGGAGGAATAAATAAATAAAGAGTTGTTAGCCAACCAGAACCGACTACAAAAATGGATGCAGCCAGGTTAGATGTAAATACAGACTGGAAAACTGAGAAATACTCTGTAGGTAAATTCTTCATCTTGAAACAGGAAAATGGATCCAGTTATGTCCAACATTACACATATGTAATTGGATTCTCCCAATAAATTAATAAAGTTTTATAAACCATAGATCTCTTTGAAAAAATGACAGAGATTGCAATGAAGATGAAGACGTTATGTGTGTAAAAGGGACACATTACTGATAGGATTACTTAAAATGCAAACACCAAGAAAAATAGGCCTTCGTGACATTCATGGATTAAACTCAAGGTAAAGAGAAGAAAATAAATTGGACTTTTGGGATTCACAAAAGTTCTGGACTGAGATTTCTTAGCCTTGGGCAACTGAACAGAGCCATCCAGAAATAAAAAAAAAATCTAAAACTTACTTCAGAATTTATACAAAGTTTAATTACATAAGTATGTAATTTTACAGTCCCTTCCACGCATTTTTAGTTTGTAACTTATGATTCTTCTTTCTGTGTGATTCAGGGTGTTATGATATTTACAACTGCCTACTGTGGAAAAAGCAGAGAGAAGTGGCAAATGGTTAAAGTTCCAACTTCTCAACGAAGCTTCTCCCATTTCCATCCTCATATCATTTTGAGCCTCTGGTTTAGGCATAAGAATGATGAAAAACTATTAAATTAGTTTGGTGTTGTGAAGAGAGTCATTTCTAAAAATTAAGGGACTTGAATCCTAATGTATGTCTACACTTATTTCCTGGGGTCCAATAGGGTCCAAAACCTCAGAGAAGAAGACTTCAATGAATGGGAACTCAGGACACCATAGAGTAGACTCATATCCTTGTCAAGAATGTTAACATTATCTATATTCAGTGATAATGACCATGAGCATCCCTCAGAGTTACAAGGCTCAGCTTTTTGAAGGGCTTAAAGATAAAGTTATCAAGACTGATTTTTTTATCAAAGGAGGCCAAGGACTTCAAGAATACAAAACTATCCATTGTGCTGAAATGCCAATCTCTACACTTGATTCACCAGGGATGATGAACTGGAGGACCAGGAATGAAGAGACTGAATGTTTGGAAGTTAATAAACAAATATGACTACTTGTGATAATTTATGTAGGAACGTGGTCAAAGTTTAAATAAAAAAGACAAATTGGGGCATATGGTAAAATAAGTTCCTTCAATACAGGGCAATAATTTTTCTGTAGAATCTTGAGGGTTAGCAATTTTTTTTTTCTGAGCAGAAGTACAGCATGATGAAAGTAGTACTTTAAGAATTTTAATTTGTGTTAATATAGAGTACAAATTGTAGGAATTATTTTTAATTCACAGAATCCATAAGAACATAACCTATTTCCACTAGGACTTTTGTACACATCAATTTTTGTCCCTAATGTATCAGAAATAACCTAAAAGAATCATATATGCTGGAATTTATATATAATAATTGTCAATAGCTTCCATGCAGTAGAATTAGTGTAAACTGAGCCTTCCCTGAAATTCATCTACAAATGTTAAGTTTCCAAATAATTCATTTTAATGATATTACCACCTATGAGTTCCCAGATTACATATGACCAAAGATACTTGTATTTAAAGGTATAGAAATTATTCATGTTGCTTTTATGAGATTGTTACAAAATGCTCATGTTGCTTTTATGAGATTGTTACAAAATGCTCAAGGGTGTATTGACTGACACAAAGATTAATACGGATAAAGACATAAATAGATACAAATATGGTTGTTTATACAGAATTATCATTATAAATGAAAGAAGTAAACTGTTTCCTAATTTATTTTTTATCTTTGCTTATCTAAATCTGGATAAAAATCAAGAGACTTTTTGGTAAGGTTAAGAAATAATGATCATGAATATCTCTTTCTCTGAAGAAAATTCTATTTGTCATCTAATGACATTTCCCCCTTACCTTTGGAAGGCTTTTTAACTAGGTCTTTGGGGGAAAACTCTCAGTTTTAAGAAAATTTCCTTTTCTCATTTAAAATTAAACAGTAAGTCAACCAATCCAGGCACTATAGGGATGATGTGATGTCCTTAATTTTTTCATATAATGATATGTACGTGTGGTAAGAAATTCATCTTTGCTAAATTTCAAGTTTCGTTTCAGAAGATAAAAGTATGATTTGGGCACTGTTCCCAGAAGTTCCTTTGGGGGAAAATGATACATTTCAAAACTGCAGAGTTCCAGTTGTATTTGGTTAAAATAATCATTTTGGAATGGAGGTTTTCTGTGTCTGTGTTTAAAGAACTGTTCTGTGTGTCTTAGTTCAGATTTGAGAGATGTCAAATTACGTGAACTCCAGGTTGTACACAGTCGCAGCTAATAATAAGCACAAAGTGTTGAGTTGTAACACCAACTAAATGTATTCACATGTCCTTATTTGAGTTTAGGACAGTGCTTTCCTCACCAAAAATAATTAAAACCAGATACCAAGGTAGCACAGCTGGATTTAGGACAAATATGCCACTAAAAAATATCTACTTCTACCCTGAAACAGAAAGGAATGTCTCCTTAAAAATAAAACTCTCTTATGGAAGCAGGATGTACAATTATATCTTAGTTGTGGTCTTAGTTGCAGTATCTACTTTCACAAATGAATTAAGAGAGACAGAAAAAAATCCCAGAAGAAATATAAGGATTGATTCTGGTAAGGCTGAAAGATGTAATTGTCTTTCTACATGACACTAGCATTTTTCACAGAAAAGGCAATATTGAAATATCTGTCAACGATAATGTTAGTTTAAATTCAGCATTTGACACAATATTGTTTTAAGTTGCATGTAGAGTCAAACATTTTGTAGAAAAAAAGTGGAAGTAGGATGTTAGGAACACCCTTAAAGGACTTTACTCTTCAGATATAAAAGCCACTTAGAATGTATTATGAAACTCCAAACTCTTAACAGGTTCCAAATAAAACAAAAATGGCAAGGTATTAGATTAATTTCTATATCCACTTAATCAAAGATTTGGTTAACATTCTATTCTCCATTGCCAAGAGAAAAGTGTTCAGAAAAGGAGTGTATATGTCATGATGTTTTAATGAACTGCTAGCTTTTGGAAAATAGTTTAAAAAAGAAAACTGAAGCTTGGAGGAAGAGAGTTAGACCAAACTTCATAGCACTAACATTGTTAGCGGGGCTAGTTCAACATTACTAATGATATTTTCAACTGCAAAATAAAGGTATTATTACACTAAAAAGAAAAAATAAAACTAAAAGAGTTCAGCTTTTCTGTTTGAAATAAGGGCCAGATTAATCATATTCTATACATTTTTTTCTATTGTACACAAGTAATACAATCAAAATGTTCACTGTAGACCCTCACACCTCATTTAAAAGATTTTTTTCCCAAACATAACCTCAGCACCAGTTCTCTCTAAAAATATAGACTACACATGAAGATCAAGTTTTTAATTGTATATCTATTTAATTTTATTACTTTCCAAATATAAAATTTATGCCTTGTTTCAAATGAAATTTGGCTCTCATTATTTTATAGCCATCAAAATTAATTTGAGTTGTTTCTTTTCTTTTCCAATCTATATGACAGATCTTTGAAATGTATTTTTTCAACATTTCTAATAGCTAGTGTATCTGCAAAAGGTCAATAAATATCAGTTTAGAAAACCTGTCAGTACAGACTAAAAATATTCTGTACTTTCATCTTCCCAGTAAGCCCTAACAGTGACAGAAAATCTACTTCATAGTGAAATTCAAAGTGGAGATATTTGATGACTACATTAGAATCTAATTAGAACACATCCTATTTAGAGTAAAACTTGGTACAAGTGAAATATGTTATGAACATTATGATGGTTAAACAAACTTTTACGTGCCTTACCCTGAAGGAAACACAAAATAAGAAAAATATAGTCACTGCTCTCAAGATGTTTAGATGAAAATATTCTAAAGATATAAGAAAAGTACACATAATTTTTTAAATAACAATGTTAATTTCATTATAGTATGTTTTCAACTATAATGCCCAAACATTTTAGACATGGCAATAGCAAGATTTCTTTGTGTTCCTATGAATATTCAGATACATTTCAAACATTCCTAGGAGTGGAATAAAATAGTGGTCATCATTTTTGCATTTTGACATCATTTGCATACTGGAAAAACCAAGGAGAATTTTTATTCAACTTTATTCTTTTCTCTTCATCACCTCTTGCCTCAAATAAGACATTAATTTTAATGGGAGCACTTCACTAAAGAGCAATTCATTTATTATATTATTGCTTCTACTCTTTTATTAGCATTTTAGTTTATAAATGTAAGCTTTGATTTTTGAAACATTTCTTGAAATACTTAAAACATGCTAAGAGATTTTGGTCTTCAAACAAGATACTCATGACCAGCCAACTGATAATACTAATAAAAACTAACAATGTATCTAGATAAGCCTGTTAAAAATGAATACCTTATGAATACTATGTTATCTATATATCCACATTGTGAAACCTGGATTATTGAAAGCTTTTTAATGAAACTTCTTAAAATGGATAAAGTTTAGGGGTTTTTTTTTTCTCCTCCTTTTCATCATGAGATGACCTTATAATTGTATATAAATTTGTTACTTTATTCAGAGCAAAATAAGTTCATATTTTCCAACTTCACTTTTTTTTAATATATATTTATTTTTGGCTGTGTTGGGTCTTCGTTTCTCTGTGAGGGCTTTCTCTAGCTGTGGCAAGCGGGGGCCGCTCTTCATCGCAGTGCGCGGGCCTCTCATTATCGTGGCCTCTCTTGTTGCGGAGCACAGGCTCCGGACGCGCAGGGTCAGCGGCCATGGCTCACGGGCCCAGTGGCTCCGCGGCATGTGGAATCTTCCCAGACCAGGGCTCGAACTCATGTCCCCTGCATTGGCAGGCAGATTCTCAACCACTGCGCTACCAGGGAAGCTCAAACTTCACTTTTGATTTTAACCAGTAAATTATTTTCTTTAGGGAGACCGTGTGTATAGTTTTTGCTAAATAATCATAAATTAAAACACTGAGCAATTAACATATGGCAGAGACTGTGGCTTATCTTGTTGAACTTTTAAAACCAGCCTATGTATTGGAAGCATTTCTCTCCCTAATCTAAATGTGAAGAAACTGAGACTTCACAAGATTAGGTAACTTGCCTAAAGTTCAAGCTAACAAATGGCAGATGCAGGATTGGAACCCAGTCCATCTGAGACCTGAGTCATCACTCTTCGTCACTAAAACATGACACTTCCCAAAAGACATAAACATCCCTTTAGTGTAACAAGTATCAACTACTTGCCAATATACCACACAGGAGGAGGCCTAGGTTGTATGTCATTAGGGAAGAAGTGTTGCTTACTTCATGTAATTCTCCACAATTGCTGGAGAATCTAACCAACCCAGATACATTGGTAAAAGATCACTTGGAATATTATTTAAAATTTTCTAGTTGAGAAGAACAGAACCTACATTATAAAATACATGTTTTATAGTTATATAATATGTAACTTTAATAGACATGCATATGTATAATAAAATTTTTAAAATCTCACATGTAATCAAATAAAAAGCAATAGACTGTGGTTTTGTTCTGAATCACAAATCCCCATCACTGGCCAGAGGAGCTTATGAAATGTCTTTCCTACTCCCTAAGGGAGTCTTCTCTGTGACAGCTGTTTCTCTGCTATGCCCTGACCCACTTCAGTATATCACACCAGTCCGTGGCTCACCATTATCTCTTCCAGTTCACACAGATCTGGTTATTCTGTTATATCAGTCCTCATATGCTAACTACAGTGCAGCATCTTTTTATACCTCTGTAATTGCACAAAATTAAATCTTTAAAATACAGACTTCAAGTATTTCTATTCCTATACAAAGATTCAAACAATGCAGTAACTTCCAGAGGTGTGGCTATTTTCCAACTCAAGTCCTAAAAAATACAGATTACAAAAATAACTTTTTCTGTGTACAACTTCAGTGAAAAAGATTTTATAAATCTTCCTGGATTTGGGAAGTAAGAGAGCAAATTCCAGACTGAATGTCACCTGAGAGTTCCTTAGTGCTTTCAGCTCAAGTGCCATGACAACCTAGTTGCTGTAATCAGTTGTAAGGTTTGTCACTAATAGTATATATGTTGTTTACAGTAATGAAAGTTCTCAGTCTCCTTCTCTGACTGTTCTGAAGCCCTTTCCTTCATTCAGTTTGTAATTTCTAAAGGGTATATATTTGCTTGATTTTTGTGCATCTCCTCCACTAGACTGTAAGCTCCACTGGCTATCCTTTTTTATTATTACACTCCCAGTGCTTAACACAGCACCCATTCTCTAACACTGTTTGGGGCATAAAGAAAGAATGAATAAATCTTGTCCAAATGCAAATCAAATCCTTCAATTTATCTTAAAACTTTCCAATGGCCTCTACTTCCTAAAGCAGGAGCCTAAAACTCTTTGGAAAATCTGCAAAATCTTTGATTACTGGGCCTATCCCTCTCTCCAGCCTCCTTTTCTTCCATCTCTGCACTCAATCTCTGCTTCATGAATCCGGAAACACTGGAAGTTACCCAAATGTTTCAAACCTTCACATTACCCCAAATTTTGGACATGCTGTTTCATACACCTTAAAAGCTCTTCTCACCACCCAATCATTAGCCCCCGATATGTGATTAGCATATGTCTACTCCTTCTTCAAGGTGCTATTCAAGGGTTCTGTGTAATTTTTCAGTGATGTCTTTCCTAACACTCCCAAATACAATTAGATTCTCCTTTGCCTATGCTCTCATTGCATTTTGTCCATATTCTCATTACAGCAATTATTATATTGTATTCATTATTTACTTTAGGTTTTACTTTCCTACCAGACGAGGATTATGACTACATAATCATCTTGTGATCAGGAGTTGTAGGTTTCATCTATGTGTTATCAGTATTTAACAGAGTGCCTATATATTAAAGGAGATCCTCTATAAACATGTAGTGAATGAATGAAAGAATGGAGGTCTCATTGTTACTTAATTAATGATCATGCTAGGACAGCTGAAAAACCCTTCTATACTTATTTTTTTCTCTGTAAGATGGCAATAAACTCAACATAACTCAGAGTATTACCCTAACAAATGGATTTAAACACACTCTCTAAACTGAATGTTCTACAAATGCTTCCTCAAGACATTTACATATTAAAGACAATTTATAGACATGAATTCAGTTTAGAATTCTAAATCAGAGAGCTTGCAAATAGTATGCTTTTAAATTGTTCACCACACTGTACAATAAAGAGATGATTCTTTTTTCCAGGAAGTATGCTACAACAGATAAGCTTTATCATATCTCACTATTCTTGGTTCCATATTGGGGAACTGTCATATACTGAAACTTAAGTTAGAAAATCTCGGGTGGGGTCTAAGACAGGTTCACCATTATACTAAGCTCTTTATTTACTGAGACTAGAGAGTTATTGAATTTTAGAGCTAGAGGGGTTCCATGAGAGAAGAGCAAGTTTCCAGTATATTTTTTTTCTTAAGAAAATCCAGAATTTGAAGAAAAAAAAAAAGATAACGATGTCACCTTTATCTGGTGCAGGAGTGGTCAATGTAAACCACCTGTATGTAAACTATGAGAATTAACTAAGCATTTCAAGGGATTTATCACCATTACCAGCTCACCTATATAAAGATGACTTTGGGGTACTACAGTAACACAATTCTCCATTATTTCCATACAAAATGACCTCAAAGAGGGAAATAACACTGACTACATTTTTGAGCTGGGTAGCACAAACCTGAAAGTGTAATACATTTTCACATCACTTAAAAGACATTTCTGTTAGTACTAAAAGCAAAGGTCAGAAAAGATCTTTTTCCCGAGGGGAAGGGTTGCAGAGAAGAAGTACTGAAAATCCCACCTTTCAGTAGAATAATCTGTCCCTAATGTTGGATTCTTTATTTTTAATAAATGCTCTTGGAGGGCTAATGACGAAAAACAACTCTAATAATAAATAGCCTAATCAAAATGCAAGTCCATTTCTCTAGCACAGACATTAAGAGAAATCAAAAATTCCCGTTTGTTTCTTCAGAGAAGATACTTTTATATTGTTTTCTAAAAATTCTGACTTTAGAAAATAAATAAATAAAATATAACATGTGCAGAATGTTTCCTACTCAAGAGGATTCTCTAAAATAATACATGCAGGACTTTTTTTTCTGATGAAAAGTAGTGTCATTACATACTCTACCTTTAGTTAAATTAGTCAAATTCTGTATTTTTCCCCTTTAATGTGTTACAAATTATATATGCTAATTATAAAGCTTTAGTGATTATCCTAAACATTTTACTTTCATATTTAAGAGTAGAGTTTTGCTACCACTTTTAAGACTTAATCAGGGGGGACCTTCAAGATGGCAGAGGATTAAGACGTGGAGATCACCCTCCTGCCCACAAATACATCAAAAATACATCTAAATGTGGAACAGCTCCTACAGAACACCTACTGAACGCTAGCAGAAGACCTCAGACTTCCCAAAAGGCAGGAAAGTCCCCACGCGCCTGGGTAGGGCAAAAGAAAAAAGAAAAAACAGAGAAAAAAGAATAGGGATGGGACCTGCACATCTGGGCGGGAGCTGTGAAGGAGGAAAAGTTTCCACACACTAGGAAGCCCCTTCACTGTGAAAACGGGGGATAGGTGCGGCGGGGGGAACTTTTGGAGCCACGGAGGAGAGTGCAGCAACAGAGGCACAGAGGGCAAAGCAGAGAGATTCCTGCACAAAGGATCGGTGCCTACCAGTACTCACCAGCCTGAGAGGGTTGTCTGCTCACCTGCCAGGGTGGGTGGGAGCTGGGAGTTGAGGCTCGGGCTTCAGAGGTCGGATCCCAGGGAGAGGACTGGGGTTGGCTGCGTGATCACAGCCTGAAGGGGGTTAGTGCACCGCAGCTAGCTGAGAGGGAGTCTGGGAAAAACTCTGGACATGCCGAAGAGGCAAGAGACCACTGTTTCAGGGTGTGCGAGGAGAGGGGATTCCTTCCCTGTCTGCCCACAGAAGGCAGAGCACCACCTAAAAGAGCTCCAGAGACGGCCATGAAACGCTCATGTTTCTGGTGTGGCCCACAAGAATCCTGTGTGCAAGCACACATCACTATCCACATGTGCGTCCACCACCCCAGGGGCCTGTGCTGCCACTGTCAGGGTCCCATGATCTAGGGGCACTTCCCTGGGAGAACGCACGGTGTTCCTCAGGCTGTTGCAACATCACACTGGCCTCTACCATCGCAAGTTTGCCCCGCGTTCCAATTATAACTACCGTACACCTCCCTCCCCCCTGTGTGAGTGAACCAGACTCCCTAAGCAGCTGCCGCTTTAACCCCGTCCTGTCTGCGCAGGGAATAGAAGCCTGAGGGTGACCTACATGCAGAGGTGGGGCCAAAACCAAAGCTGAATGGCAGGAGCTGTGTGAACAAAGAACAGAAAGGGAAATTTCTCCATGCAGCCTCAGGGCCAGCAGATTAAATCCCCACAGTAAACTTGAGGTACCCTGCATCTGTGGAATACCTGAATAGAAAAGAAATTAACCCAAAATTGAGGTGGTAGACTTTGGGAGCAAAGGCAGACTTGAGGTTTGCTGTCTGTGACTGAATTGTTTATGATTTCTATGTTTATCTTATTATAGTTTTTAGCGCTTGTTATCAACAGTGGATTTGTTTATTGGTTTATTGCTCTTTTTTTTCTATTACTTTTTACTTTTTTAATTTTAATAATTTTTAAAATATCTTGATGTTAATTATTCTATTTTTAAAATTTTTCTTTCTTTCTTTTTTTCTCCCTTTACTTCTGAACCGTGTGGCAGACAGGGACTTGGTGCTCCGGCCAGGTGTCATGTCTGAGCATGTGAGGTGGGAGAACCGAGTTCAGGACGATGGATCACCAGAGACCTCCTGGCCCCATGTAATATCAATCAGCAAGAGCTCTCCCAGAGATCTCCACCTCAGTGCTAAGACCCAGCTCCACCCACGGCCAGCAAGCTCCAGTGCTGGATGCCCCATGCCAAACAACTAGCAACACAGGAACACAACCCCACCCATTGGCACAGAGGCTGCCTAAACTCATACTAAATTCCCAGACACCCCAAAACACACCACCGGAAGCAGCCCTGTTGACCAGAAAGACAAGATCCAGCCCCAGGTACCAGAACACAGGCACCAGTTCCCTCCACCAGGAAGCCTACACAACCCACTGAACCAACCTTAGCCACTGGGGGCAGACACCAAAAACAACAGGAACTAAGAACCTGCAGCCTGTGAAAAGGAAACCCCAAACACAGTAAGTTAAGCAAAATGAGAAGACGGAGAAACACACAGCAGATGAAGGAGCAAGGTAAAAATCCATCAGACCAAACAAGTGAAGAAGAAACACGCAGTCTACCTGAAAAAGAACTCAGAGTTATGATAGCAAAGATGATCCAAAATCTTGGAAACAAAATAGAGAAAATACAAGAAACATTTAACAAGGACGTAGAAGAACTAAAGAGCAAAGAAACAGTGATGAACAACAGAATAAATGAAATTACAAATTTTCTAGAAGGGATCAATAAGAGAATAACTGAAACAGAAGAACAGGTAAGTGACCTGGAACGTAAAACAGTGGAAATAACTACCACAGAGCATCATAAAGGAAAAAAAATGAAAAGAATTGAGGACAGTCTTGGAGACCTCTGGGACAACGTTAAACACACCAACATTCAAATTATAGGGGTCCCAGAAGAAGAAGAGAAAAAGAAAGGAACTGAGAAAATATTTGAAGAGATTATAGTTGAAAACTTCCCTAATATGGTAAACAAAATAGTTACTCAAGTCCAGTAAGCACAGAGAGTCCCATGAAGGATAAATCCAAGGAGAAACACGCCAAGACACATATTACTCAAATTATCAAAAAATAAATACGAAGAAAAACTATTAAAAGCAGCAAGGGAAAAAAAAAAACAAAAACACAAGGGAATCCCCATAGGGTTAACAGCTAATCTTTCAGCAGAAACTCTTTAAGCCAGAAGGCAGTGGCAGAACATATGTAAAGTGATGAAGGAGAAAAACCTACAACCAATATTACTCTACCCAGCAAGGAACTCATGCAGATTTGACAGAGAAATTGAAAACTTTATAGAAAAGCAAAAGCTAAGAGAATTCAGAACCACCAAATCAGCTTTACAACAAATGCTAAAGGAACTTCTCTAGGCAGGAAACACAAGAGAAGGAAAAGATCTACAATAACAAACCTAAAACAATTAAGAAAATGGTAATAGGAACATCTGTATCAATAATTACCTTAAATGTAAAGGGATTAAATGCTCCAACCAAAAGACATAGATGGCTGAATGAATACAAAAACAAGACCCGTATATATGCTGTCTACAAGAGACCCAGTTCAGACCTAGGAACACATACAGACTGAAAGTGAGGGAATGGAAAAAGATATTCCATGCAAATGGAAACCAAAAGAAAGCTGGAGTAGCAATTCTCATATCAGACAAAATAGACTTTAAAACAAAGACTATTACAAGAGACAAAGAAGGACCCTACATAATGATAAAGGGACCAACACAAAAAGATATAACAGTTTTAAATATTTATGCACCCAAAATAGGAACACCTCAATACATAAGGCAAATACTAACAGCCATAAAAGGGGAAATCGACAGTAACACAATCATATTAGGAGACTTTAACACCCCACTTTCACCAATGGACAGATCACCCAAAATGAAAATAAGTAAGGAAACACAAGCTTTAAATAATACATTAAACAAGATGGACTTAATTGATATTTATAGCACATTCCATCCAAAAACAACAGAATACACATTCTTCTCAAGTGCTCATAGAACATTCTCAGGATAGATCATATCTTCGGTCACAAATCAAGCCTTGGTAAATTTAAGAAAATTGAAATTACATCAGGTAACTTTTCCAACCACAACACTATGAGACTGGATATCAATTACAGGAAAAAACCTGTAAAAAATACAAACACATGGAGGCTAAACAATACACTACTTAATAACCAAGAGATCACTGAAGAAATCAAAGAGGTAATCAAAAAATACCAAGAAACAAATGACAATGAAAACATGACTACCCAAAACCTATGGCATGCACCAAAAGCAGTTCTAAGAGGGAAGTTTATAGCAATACAATCCTACCTTAAGAAACAAGAAACATCACAAATAAACAACCTAACCTTACAACTAAAGCAATTAGAGAAAGAAGAACAAAAAAACCCCAAATTTAGCAGAAGGAAAGAAATCATAAAGATGAGAGCAGAATTAAATGAAAAAGAAATGATGGAAACGATAGCAAAGATCAATAAAACTAAAAGCTCATTCTTTGAGAAGATAAACAAAATTGATAAACCATTAGGCAGACTCATCAACAAAAAAGGGAGAAGACTCAAATCAATAGAATTAGAAATGAAAAAGGAGAAGTAACACCTGACACTGCAGAAATACAAAGCATCACAGGAGATTACTACAAGCAACTATGTGCCAATAAAGTGGACAACCTGGAAGAAATGGACAAATTCTAGAAACGCACAACCTTCCAAGACTGAACCAGGAAGAAACAGAAAATATGAAAAGACCAATCACAAGCACTGAAATTGAAACTGCGATTAAAAATCTTCCACAAACGAAAGCCCAGGACCAGATGGCTTCACAGGCGAATTTTATCAAACACTGAGAGAAGAACTAACACCTATCCTTCTCAAACTCTTCCAAAATATAGCAGAGGGAGGAACAATCCCAAACTCATTCTACAAGGCCACCATCACCCTGATACCAAAACCAGACAAGGATGTGACACAGAAAGAAAACAACAGGCCAATATCACTGATGAACATAGTTGCAAAAATCCTCAACGAAGTATTAGCAAACAGAATCCAACAGCACATTAAAAGGATCATACACCATGATCAAGTGGGGTTTATGCCAGGAATGCAAGGATTCTTTAATATACGCAAATCTATCAATGTGATACACCATATTAACAAATTGAAGGAGAAAAACCATATGATCATCTTAATAGATGCAGAGAAAGCTTTCGACAAAATTCAACACCCATTTATGATAAAAACCCTCCAGAAAGTAGGCATAGAGGGAACTTTCCTCAACATAATAAAGGCCATAGATGACAAACCCACAGCCAACACCGTCGCCAATGGTAAAAATCTGAAAGCATTTCCACTAAGATCTGGAAAAAGACAAGGTTGCCCACTCTCACCACTCTTATTCAACATAGTTTTGGAAGTTTTAGCCACAGCAATCAGAGAAGAAAAGGAAATAAAAGGAATCCAAATCGGAAAAGAAGTAAACCTGTCCCTGTTTGCAGATGACATGATACTATACATAGAGAATCCTAAAGATGCTACCAGAAAACTACTAGAGCTAATCAATGAATTTGGTAAAGTAGCAGGATACTACTAAATTAATGCACAGAAAAATTAATGCACAGAAACCTCTTGCATTCCTATCCACTAATGATGAAAAATCTGAAAGTGAAATCAAGAAAACACTCCCATTTACCCCTGCAACAAAAAGAATAAAATGTCTAGGAATAAACCTACCTAAGGAGACAAAAGACCTGTATGCAGAAAACTATGACACTGATGAAAGAAATTAAAGATGACACAAACAGATGGAGAGATATACCATGTTCTTAGATTGGAAGAATCAACACTGTGAAAATGACTCTACTACCCAAAGCAGTCTACAGATTCAATGTAATTCCTATCAAACGGCCACTGGCATTTTTCACAGAACTAGAAGAAAAAATTTCACAATTTGTATGGTAACACAAAAGACCCCAAATAGCCAAAGCAATCTTGAGAAAGAAAAACGGAGCTGGAGGAATCAGGCTCCCTGACTTCAGACTATACTACAAAGTCACAGTAATCAAGACAGTATGGTACTGGCACAAAAACAGAAATATAGATCAATGGAACAGGATAGAAAGCCCAGAGATAAACCCACACACACATGCTCACCTTATTTTTGATAAAGGAGGCAAGAATATACAATGGAGAAAGGACAGCCTCTTCAATAAGTGGTCCTGGGAAACTGGACAGCTACATGTAAAAGAATGAAACTAGAACACTCCCTAACACCATACACAAAAATAAACTCAAAATGGATTAAAGACCTAAATGTGAGGCCAGACACTATAAAACAGAAAAATGAAAACATATGAAGTACACTCTTTGACATAAATCACAGCAAGATCCTTTTTACCCATCTCCTAGAGAAATGGATATAAAAACAAAAATAAACAAATGGGGCTTAATGAAACTTAAAAGCTTTTTCACAGGAAAGGAAACCATAAACAAGAGAGAAGATAACTCTCAGAATGGGAGAAAATATTTGCAAATGAAGCAACTGACAAAGGATTGGTCTCCAAAATTTACATGCAGCTCATGCAGCTCAATATCAAAAAAAGAAACAACCCAATCCGAAAATGGGCAGAAGATCTAAACAGACATTTCTCCATAGTAGATATATAGATTGCCAACAAACACATGAAAGGATGCTCAAGATCACTAATCAGTAAAGAAACGCAAATCAAAACTACAATGAGGGATCACCTCACACCGGTCAGAATGGCCATCATCAAAATATCTACAAACAATAAATGCTGGAGAGGGTGTGGAGAAAAGGGGATCCTCTTGCACTGTTGGTGCAAATGTAAATTGATACAGCCACTATGGAGAACAGTAATGGACGTTCCTTAAAAAACTAAAAATAGAGCTAACATATGACCCAGCAATCCCACTACTGGGCATATACCTTGAGAAAACCGTAATTCAAAAGGAGTCATGTACCACAGTGTTCACTGCAGCACTATTTACAATAGCCAGGACATGGAAGCAACCCTGTTGTCCATCAACAGATGAATGGATAAAGAAGATGTGGCACATATATACAATGGAATATTACTCAGCCATAAAAAGATATGAAATTGAGTTATCTGTAGTGAGGTGGATGGACCTAGAGTCTGTCATAGAGTGAAATAAATCAGAAAGAGAAAAACTAATACCGTATGCTAACACATATATATGGAATCTAAAAAAACAAAAAGCAAAAAAAACAATGATTCTGATGAACCTCGGGGCGGACAGGAATAAAGACACAGACATAGAGAATGGACTTGAGGACACGGGGAGGGGGAAGGATAAGTTGGGACGAAATGAGAAAGTGGCATTGACATATATACACTACTAAATGTAAAATAGCTAGCTAGTGGGAAGCTATCTATTGCATAGCACAGGGAGATCAGCTCAGTGTTTTGTGACCACCTAGAGTGGTGGGATAGGGAAGGTGGGAGGGAGACACAAGAGGGAGGGGATATGTGGATATATGTATATGTATAACTGATTCACCTTGTTATAGAGCAGAACTAATACAACATTGTAGAGCAAATATACTCCAATAAAGATATTAAAAGAAAGCTCATCAAATATGGTAAAAATTCATGAATTCATAATGATATTTCCACCTTTGGAAGAAACCAGGAAACAAATTGAGAACTGATAATTAAAGGAAAGGGAAAGAAGTGAACATTTACTCTGCCTTTGCAGGGAAAGCAAACAGGCAACAAGGAAAAGTTATGCTTTATAAAGTGTCTAATAAATGTTGAAGAAATGTTAGAATATCACCATTTTGCAATTCCTAATGAAATAATTGATGCAGGAAACGATTATCATTGACTGAAAGAGGATGAGGAACTTTACAATGAATGGTTGGATTGTCTCAGCCAATCTTAACATCACAAAATTGAGAGATAACCAGATAAATATTAACCATATACAATGTGTGGACATTGTTTGCATCCAATTCAAACCAACTGTCGAAAAAACATTATGAGGCCAGTGGTGAAATTTGGCCGATGACTGAATTTGGTTATATTAGAAGAATTTTCTTCAATTTTTAGGTGTGCTAATGGTATTGTGCTTAGGTTGAAACATATAGAATTGCTGATATTACAACATTTCAACCTACAAAAATGACAGTTTCATATGGTTCAGTCTTATATCCTTTTAAAAAGAGTCCTTACCTTTTAAAGAGCCATATTAAAGTATTTATGAATGAAGTTACATGACTTCCTGAACTTGCTTCAAAATAATCCAGTGGGTGAAGGGGGATGGAAGAAGAGATGAGACAAGATTTGTTGTGTACTGATAAGTGTTGAAGCTGGATGATGGGTACACAGGGGTTCATTATACTATTCCTCCAATTTATATATATGTTTGAAATATGTGTTTTCATTTGTATAGTTCTAAAGTTTTAAACTTTTATGTAAGCTGAAATGTTTCGTTAAAAATGCCTGAGGCTACTTCAAAAATAAAAAGTAAATAAATTTTTTTAAAAAGAAAAAAAAAAGACAATCAATATTATTCCAGTGGCATAGAATACTAAACATTGTGTAGACCTTTCCATTGAAAACAATTAAAATTATGGATAAAATAGGGAAAAAAATATGCTTAATGCTTAAGAAGCATGAAAATAAGAATCCACCATAATTCGTTCAATTCCACTTAGAACAAAGATGTAGAAGGCCACAAGAGAATGCTGCTCTCACACTAATAATGAGAGACTGATAATCTATAAAATCATAATTTTTCTAGAGCCCATCAGAGAGCTGAGTTCTCCAGACAACCAAGGAAACTGAATTCTACAGAGTGACAAGCCTATAAGAGTAGAGACAGGACTTATAGACTGTTTGACCTATGACAGAGCAAAGGAGAAGGAGGTGGTCATCAAACAAGCAGATAAAAATAAATAAGCTAAAATTTTAACAAAATTTTAAAGGACAGGTATGGGGAACCTGTCAGTTGTCATATCTGGGAAGCCAGAAACAAGAGGAGTTTGCATTCACTTGCAAGCTCTTTTCTGTGGCTTTCCCCTAGTGATCCTGAGAAAGTCTGGTACAGGGAGGGAGACTGGAGAGAGTTTTCCCCACTTGGCACAGGCATTCAGGATATAACCTGCTATTGCACAAAGTCTCTTCTATTTCCCTATACCCTTCTTTCTATACCCTTCTTTCTTCTTTCTTAAGTTTTAAGCTACTTGGAGAAGAGCAGCAAACTCTCTCATTCCCTGAGATGTAGGTAAAAAATCCATTATTTTGGTACAGGGGTAGAATGAAAACCCATTAGGGTTGGGATAGAAATACTCCCCAGTCACAGGACACAGGCAAAAATACTTTGCTGCTGCGAGAGGTATATAAGCAAAAGCCTTACACTCATGAGGCAAGTGCAGAAAAGCCTCCTGAACCCAGGATTCAATACCAATAGTAAGCAGAGATTAGCTAGCATTAAATAAGGGGCAAGAAATTATCTCTGCCCTAGACCAACCGCAGCTACAACTCAGAGTCTGGCTATCATGGGAAGGAAGAGAAGGAATGAAAGCAAAGGCCCACCTTTGAGGCCCAGGGACACAGATCCTGCCAAATACTGAAGATGGACACACACAAAAGAAGTAAAAGAAGAAACCCCTCCTGATCCTTAACATGAGACTAACACCAAGTAACAAGCAACAGCAGCCTAACACTAGAGAAGGGGCAAGAGCACAGACAAAGGCTCCACTCTATTGTTCAGGTGTGCAGAAATTTCTAAAGCTGAAGTACAGCAAGAATGCTGAGAAAAACACAAGGTAACTCCTTCCAACCACTGGATAAATTTGAAGCCCCTGTTGCCCTGAAGGTAATCATAACAACAACAAATCCTAAACCATGCTCAATTCCTGACTAGACTGATGCATACTAATGATCTGATGCATAGCGAATGTACTGAATACATACTGAAGAAGAGGAATTTCTAGAATAAACACTGTTAATTAACCTCAGTCTCTATTATTCTATAAATTATGACAGAATTCAATAAAAAACTATGAGACAATTAAAAAAAAAAGAACAATGACCCATTGTGAAGTGATAAAGCAATCAACAGATTCATACTTAGAGTTGACCTGTAAGTCTATGCTATCAGATAAGGACTTAAAAATGACTATAATAGTCATGTTAAATGATCCAGAGGAAAAAATAGACAATATGTATGAACAGATAGGGGATTTCATCACAGAGATGGAAACTATGAGAGTCTAATGGAAATGCTAAAAATAATAAAAATAAACATGGTAACAGAGATGACAAATCCCTTTGATGTACTCATTACCTGAGCAGAAACAGCTAAGGAAAGAATCAGTAAACCTGAAGACAGAGCACAATAAATCATCCAAACTAAAATAAAAAGAGAAAAAAAGACTGGAAAACACAGAATAAAGAAATTAGAGCTGTTGGAAAACATCAATCTAATATACATTCCAAATACAAAACAAAACAAAACTGAACATACCTAGTCAAACTGCTGAAAGATGAAGAGAAAATCTTGAAGGCAGGCTAAGAAAAATGAAACATTTCATAGAGGAAAACACATAAGGTTTACCACAGACTTATCAGAAGTTAAACAAGTCAGAATACAACAGCATATCTTTAAAGCACTGAAACAAAAATCTATTGATTCTAAGTATTCTTCAAAACTGATAGCAAAGTGGTCTTTTTTTTTTTCAGATAAAATAAAGATGAATTCATTGGCAATAACACACCTACAGCAAGAAATGTTAAAGGAAGTTCTTCAAGCAAAAGAAATGTGATACCAGAAGCAAATGTGGCTGTACACAAAGAATCAGAAGATCGGAAATAGTAAAATAAATATAATCACAAAAGATTTTTTTTTCTTATTTTTGATCACTTTAAAGATAAATTAACTCTCTAAAGCAAAAATAGGAACATGATTGTGGGGTTATAAGATATGCAGAAGTAAAATGTGTGACAACCATAGCATAAAAAATGAGAGGGGGTAGATACAATGGTAGTGTTACAAGCTGCTTAAACTTTACATGAAGTGATATAGTAATATTTGGAGGTTGTGATATGTGACAAATGTATACTGCAAATCCTAGAGCATTCACTCAAAAATGTTTTTAAGTGTATTAACTAATAAACCAATAGTAGAAACAGAAGAGAATCATAAAAATACTCAATTAAAAAAAAGCAAAGAACAGATGAGACAAATAGAAAACAACTAGATGGTGGGTATAAATCTTTTAAAACAACGTAAGTAACAATAACTGCACTACATTTAAATGATCTGATAATCCCAATCAAAAGGCAGAAACTGTCAGATTGGACAATGGGATAAGAACCAAATAAAGAAATTATGAAACAATTTAAACATAAACACACACAGAGGTTAAAAGTAAAAGGATAGAAAAGATATGTCATGCAAGCACTATGCAGAAGAAAACTGAAGTGACTGTATTAGTGTCAAATAAAAACAGACTTCAAAACAAGGAATAGTACCAGGACTTACATAATTAGAAGAAAATCAATTCATCAAGAATTGTTGAATTATATAGATTCACTAGCATTATATAGATCATAACAATCTTAAATGTTTATGTACCTAAAAACAAAATTTTGTAACACATCAAAGAATAACTGATAGAACCAAGGAAACATAGACAAATCCATTGTTATAGCTGGAAACTTCAACACTCTTCTCTCAGTAAAAGGCAGAAAAAGTAGAAAGAAATTCATAAAGATACAGGAGACCTGAAGAACACTATCAACCAAGTTAACCTAGCTGATATTTATAGGGCACTCTCCCAATCAGAGCAGAATGTGCATTGTTTTCAAATACAATGGAATGTTCGCCAAGACAGACAATGTTTTGGGCTAGGAAATGAACCTCAACAAATTGAAAAGAATTGAAATCATACAAGGTATATTTACAGACCACAATGGAATTAAACTACAAATAATGTGAAAAAAACGAATATTCAGAAATTAAATAACACACCTGTAAATAATCCATGTGTCAAAGAGATAATCACAAGGGAAATGAGAAAAATGTTCTGAATATAATGAAAATAGAAACCCAATATAACAAAATTTGTGGGCTGCCATAAAAGCATTAAATTTATAGTAACATATTTTTACATTAAAAAACAACAGATAGCCCAAATAACTAATCTAGGTTTTCACCTTGAGAAGGAAGGACAAACTAAATTCAAAATAAGTACAAGGAAAGAAAGAATAAAGATAAAAGCAGAAATCAATGCAGTACCAAAAAGAAAAACTCAGTGAATCATACCATGCTATAAAAATAATTTTTCAATGCCATAGTACTTAAATCAAGCTTGTACTTTACTATTAGAATCAAGAAGATTAAATGACATGATGTTTATTAATTATTTATAATTTCTACATATAATAGAATATGCCATTTCTGCAACATCTATGTTGCAGTATTATCTATTGACATTTTTCCAAGCAATTATTTTAAAGAAAAAGAGTACCTCTAGGTAATTTATCTTTTATCAGCTTCTTTATACCTTTTCTAAAATTATGGTAGGAAGTAGTGTTGGGAAAGATGCATGGAGTCTTTTTACCCCCAATCAGTCACTTAAGAATGGGCCTTGGGCCTGGAACACTTCCTTACCAAGAGATGAAGAGCCTCACAGTCTGTGCTGGGCTTATCACCTGTGTAAGAATATCTTTCCCTGTTACAAGCCCAATATATGCTCTTTTTTTCTGCGTAAGCACCTGGCCAACCCCACTGTTATATCTGTACTCTGTGGAGAGCACACATAGCTCCTTCCACTACAGCATGAGAGGGGGGTGCATAGGCCAACTGCCCTTCATTTGCGCTGGGAAAGACCCACTGGCCATGGGGGACTGACACCCACTATTGAAGCAACTTCTCCAAAGTAGGTTATATGTCACTTCCTTTAAAAATAACACATTCAATAATGTAGAATTAAAGGAAAGGATATCTGATATTTATTAAAATGTATTTATTAATAATCTATAATGTGCTATACATTTAAGCAGTGTCCATCCACAAACCTCATTCCAGAATATATCCTAAGATTAAAGGTCCTCTTCAACTGGTTACTGTCTCCATTCTAGCTTTATTTTCAGCTATTGATACTTTTACTGAAGCATGACTTAGACTAGCCTGGAGTTTCTGCTCACCCAAAATTCAACTTTATATCTTTCAGACTCTGATGAGAATTGTCTTTCGTATTCTTATGGCTAATTGAATGTTCACACTAGTGTATCTCCAATTCCCTGTTTATTAATCCAGAATTAATCTCTATCTCCTCTGAATTTCCAAACTGCATTGTTTATATCAGTCGAACAATGTCTATATCATTCTTCCTTATATCATACACATTTTTCAAAATGATTTGTATTTTCTTTGTGGAAATATTCTCCCCATCTACATTCAGTAACATAATCTTTGAACCGGCTTCCTAGATAATCTTCCATTCTCCCTTCAATGTAGGTGTGTTCATATGATAAAAATCTCATCGAGGGGAGGCAAGCAGAAGTAATATGAGCAATTTCCACATCACCGCCTTAAAAAGAGTGATGTATTAGTCTTTCTGTCCCTTCTTCTAGCACTCTATTACCCAGGATGTGGTGGTGTTTGTGAAACGCTCTAGTCCTAGAAATGGTGAAGCAACTAGATAGACAACTAGAAGACACCTGGGTCTTTGACATCATGGATCCACCGTATCAACCCTGAATCACTTATATTATAATCTGAAAAATAAATACTACTTTATTTTATTGAATCCACTGCTATTTTGGTCTTTGTTAAAGCAAAGATTTGTTAAACCTAAATCTCCATTAAAATGAGTATGTCCTACAAATTCCTTAGGGGCAGGAATCACATCTTCTTTTTGAATCTTTTGTATTCATCATCTTGCTTAGCAGAATGCCTTATGCATAATGAGTACTCGATAAATACTTGTTGCACTGAACATACCGCTCCAAATGTTCATTACATAACATCTTTATATAAGTAGACCAGTCACCAAAGAAATAAAATTGGATCACATAGTACAGGAATCAAGATAAGCCTTCTTCAGTAAGCCTTGCATGAATTGAAAGTTTGTAATAAGAAAGAGAGAGAGGGGAGGGGCCCAGGGGTAGGGGAAGGGAAGGGAAGGGAAGGGAAGAGAAGAAAAATGATTGCTCTTTTACATGACTGAGTTTTAGGTGATTTGTTAAGCAGCACTATATAACTAGAACAGTCGTATTCATACTCCTCCTCTTTATATTCTTATTATAAAGTAACTTTTGGGAATTCCCTGGCGGTCCAGTTGTTAGGACTCCACACTTCCATCGCAGGACTGCACGGGGCATGGGTTCAATCCCTGGTCAGGGAATTAAGGTCCCTCAAGCCACAGTGTGGCAAAAAAAAAAGAGTTAATCCTTGCAAATGGCACCTAACATGTCGTAGCGCTCATTAAATGTTAGTTGTAAAAAAAGGTAGCTTTTAAACACAAATACAAATGAGTAAGATGATTACTTAAAGCCTGTACTCTGTAGTTCAAAAGAGATGAAGCTCAGGGGATTTTTAGCTATTTTGTATGACATTATTGTGATGAATATATGACACTATGTATTTGTCAAAACCCATAAAACTTTGCAACACCTTAATGTATGCTAATTAAAAATAACAAAACATTTAGGAGGTCTGAGGATCTCAGAATGGAGTGTAGAATGTGACAAAAGGATCTAACTGTACTACAAATGTATGAAGGGACATCATTAATATGTATTGAATGAATGAATGAATGAATGAATATAAAGATATACTTGGAAGGAAAGGTGTTTCTAAGTCCTCCTGGCTGGTATATCTAACTCTCAACTCTATCCCAGCCAAGTCAGTTTAAAACAATAATAAGTATTACGTCAAAAATATGTTTAGAATTTCTGTAGATCTATGTTTCATCAATTTTTGTAGATAGAGATTGTTTACATTTAAAAAGCATTCATTTTTTTAAAGTTTTAAATAACTTTTATTGAAATATAGTTGACTTACAATGTTGTATTTTTTATTTTTTTTGTTGCTGTTGTTTTTTTTTGGCTGCACTGGGTCTTCGTTGCTGTGCTCAGGCTTTCTCTAGTTGCGGCGAGTGGGGGCTACTCTTCGTTGTGGTGCGCAGGCTTCTCATTGCGGTGGCTTCTCTTGTTGCGGAGCACGGGTTCTAGGTGTGTGGGCTTCAGTAGTTGTGGTGCACAGGCTCAGTAGTTGTGGCTCGCAGGCTCTAGAGCACAGGCTCAGTAGTTGTGGCGCACAGGCTTTGTTGCTCCGTGGCATGTGGGATCTTCCTGGACCAGGGCTCGAACCTGTGTCCCCTGCACTGGCAGGCGGATTCTTAACCACTGAGCCACCAGGGAAGTCCAAAAGCATTATTTTAAAATACAGTCAAACCTCATTAATTTGGACTACACAAATTTAAGATTTATGATAATTAAACCTGGAGTATGTACTATGAAAAAGCTATTGTTCATCAAATTAACAGTGTAGACAAAATTATAGGAGATGATATTGTGTTTCTAAATAGGCTAAGAATCATTTTTTATAGATTTTTAACAAATGTTTACATAAATGGATTTTCTTAATTACAAGTCACTCTCATTAATTCTTTAAAAGAAGACCCATAGGAGCTCTGCTTGGAATGGTTTGAGAACAACTTGTTTAAATAACCGTGTGTTTTTAAGAAAAACAAGACTGCATGTCTTCACAAATAGTCTATCATTCAGGCTTTTTAGGAATACGGGGTAGTCTTTCCTTCCATTAGTCCAAAATCTTGAGTCTTAAAACATCTGCCTGGTTTTAGTTTCTCTGCTATGTATTTTTTTCAATTTGCTTGGGTTGTAAAATAAAACTCCGTGTATTACTTTCATGACTTAAGACCTTAACACTGCTCAAGGTAATGGAAGAGTCTAGAACTGATGAAGAAAAATTATATCCAGCATAACAACACTTTTTTTTTTCATGTGCTCTAATTGCCATTTACTTCATATCTCCATGGAACAAAGCTTAGAAACAACTACTGTTGTCAATCAGTTTAAAAAATTATTTTCCATTATTTTAAAATATTTCAGTTACTTGAATATTAGTCTAATTTCTATTCTGTTGGATGAATCTTATAGAATCTGAAGCTCAAAGAAAAAATAATGGCATACCTTCTTACTATCTACACTATTTTTAACCAGTTTTCATGTTCTATAATTCAAAATTGTTTTAGAAAATAAGCTACTTAATATGGAACCATGACCCACTACCATAAAGGGTGATGGGTTTCTTTTTACTCTATATGTAGGCATCCTCTCTCAATTTTCATAAATGGATTTTAGTGCTATACTCTTCATGGTTGATTACAAACAAACCTTTCCCTTAATTAACAATGTAGAATCTGGGCTTCAATGCACAGTAATGAAACAGTCATTTATTGTGGCCAGCATCCATTTGGTTTGTGCCATCTTCAGATTGGTATATGCCAACTGGTTGTTAAATATTTTTAATATCATACCTACATGGGACATATTCTTTCTAGGTTCTTGCCAAGGGGTACAATTATGTCTTATTAGAAAATTCTAATCAAAAGCCTACTTTAGAAAAACAATATTTATAAATAATTACCCTATATCAGGAGTTCTGGGTATTTTGGACACAGATACTTTGAAAATTTAGTAAGATATGTGGACCATCTCCCTAGAAAACTTCACACGTACATCTATAGACCGAAAGTTTACATTAAATTTCATAAGTCTTGAAGGCCCTTTTAAGTTCATATAGTTCCCAGGCTAAGAACCCCTGAATATATATGCTAAAATTGACCCTAGATCAAGCCTCAAAGAGTTGTATACTTAGATGTCATTATTCTTATCACTTATAGAATTTCTTATATTGTTTAATATGCCATTCTCCACTTTCCACTTCTGCCCATCTTCCCCACCATTCTAGTTCAAGTCACTATTGTATCTTGTATCTAGGCTCCTATAATAACTTTTTTCTTCTTTCTAATTTTGTTTCCTTCAAATCTATTACAAACAGCAATCAAAGTGATATTTTATAAGGTCACATCACCACTTACGTAAAATCCTTCAAATGTTTTCCATTGCATTCAGAACAAAATCCATATTCCTTACAAAGCTGACAAGGCCCTGGATGCCCTGATCCCTAATTTTTTCTACAGTTTCACCTTTGGGTAGTCTCCCCTTTCCCAGGACACTCCAATAACACTGGTCTTATTTCAGTTCTTCAGAGGTATCAAGTTTTCTCCTATCTTTACATACGCTGTTCTTTCTGTCTGGGATGTTCTTCCTTCCCCCTTAAGCTGATGAGTTCCTTCTCATCAGCTTAAATATTACTTTCTGAGGGAGGGCTTTCCTATAAATCTCTCCAATGTAAAATCAGTCCCTCAAAACATTCTGTAATAGTCATTTATGTGTAAGAATATTTATTTATGTATTTCTCCCCAACTAGACAATAAATTCTATGCGAGTGAGCATAATTCATGTGAAATGTATATAGCACAGTGTCTAACACAAGTGACCTCTCAATAAATTTATAAGTATATAAAAAAGTTAATAAAATAATGATATAACTTAAGAACAAGAAATATACAGTTCTTTATTATATACATTATAGGGACAGGATGTTATCTACTGCAACACATAGTTTCCTATATATGAAGAGTCTTGGCTAAGACATCTGATCAATGTGTTTGATCTGCCATGCTCCAAACATATAAAAATGTAAATAAATTGTATTCAAAATATTTTTAATATATGGTCAAATTTGAATGAATGAAAGAAGAAAGGAAGGAAGAGAAAATTCCATGTTCCAGAAACAAAATCTATTCACAACAATAATTTGGAGCAAAAGCCAAATGGTTCATTAGGATCGTAGTATATAGATCTTAGTGGCAGGGGCTGAAAATTTAATTCTTGCACATAAATGCAACAGAGGTCTCAAGACAGTATAAAGCAGAGAGGTGAACTTTAAGGCCATATATAAAGCTAAGATCCATAAAGGGCAACCCTGACCATGCATAGAAACTAGAGAAATTCTGTTCCCTGGTTCTTTGAACATGATTAAAGCTTGCTATCTGTTCCCAACATGGGTGAAAACACAGTTTTTCCAAGAAACTGAAATTCTAAGCTAAACAGGTCAAAACGTTGATGCTTGCCTGCTGCTGAAAACCAAAGAAAAGGAGTAAACATTTATTAAAATTTCCAGCAGAGAACTTAATGAAACACCAAGAGACTCATGCTTCTGTAGTCCAGGATGCAACAGGTCCTCCACTAAAATTAACCACTGCTAAAAATGAGCTCAAAGTCACAAAGTATAAGTAATATGAATACTACAAAGAGGAAGAGATAGAAAACAATACAAATAGAAAAATTCTAACCTCAAGAAATAAATAAAACAAAATAATATATTCTGAAAGGTTAATTTTAATTAGCACATATAAATTTCAAAAAGATGAAAGAAAGAACAAAAACTGTAAAGCAATTACAGTTACATGAAAACAGCAGACTCATTTGAAAAACAGCCAGATAGAGATTGCAAAAATTGCATATACAGTTACTTAAATTTTTTTTAAAAACCTACTGGATGAATTCAATGGTTACGTTAGTGACTAGAATAGACAGCTAAAGCAGAAGTAAGGTAAGTAGAAGTTATATCCGAGGACATTATCTGGAATGCCACACAATAATTTAAAGAGATATAAAATAGGAAAGATAGGTTGGAAGCCATGCAGCATGAATTAAGAGGAAACAATTGGTTCAAACAAGGATTCTGAAATGAAAGAACAGATAATTAAGGAGAGTCATTGTTTACAGGGATGCTAGATTAAGGTTTTCCAAAATGAAATTTTTAAAATTTTAAAACATTCTCAGATTGAAGAAAACCACCACATACTTAGCAGGACTGATGAAAACAAAATGCAAAGAGAATTTGATGGAACCTTAAGAACATAAAGTATCTGAAGAGTATCAATTACAAGGGAATACTGTAAAAGAGTCCACCTGCAGGAAAAAGACAGATTCCTTCTAACAGAGCTCTTAACAGACAGAAGACATTGCATTAGTATCAAAAGAAATTAGAAGACGGTAGAAATAGGTGTTCAAAGTACAGAGGAAAAATAACCATCAAACCTAGAATTATAAATCTAGTTAAAAAAGAAATTCATGGAACAGCCAAAATAAAAACTGTTTTTGACAACATGGACTGAAAAAGTTTACACATCATGAACACATTCTAAAATTAACACTGAAAGACAATACTCAACAGGAAGGAAATTAATCCCCGATGGAAAGAGTTGAATACAAAAATCAGTGGTAAGTAAATAAATTACAAAGTAGATTAGTAGATCTAAATAATTATATAAAAAGTATAAAAATTATTACTTGGGGAGAGGTTGAAAACAAGGTGGCATGACAACAGCACAAAAGGTGAGGGTAGTATAATGCAAAGAAACATGAAACATTATCAAGAGAAAATAAAGGCCTAAATTAATTGAGGAATATGTCATGTTCATAAATTGTAAAACTCAATTTTGTAAAGATTTTAAGCCTTCCCAAAATGACCTATAAATTTAATGAGATACCAATCAAAATATTGGCATGACTTTTTTTTAATCAGCACGACAATTCAAACTTTAGGTGGAAAAGCAAAGGGGTAAGTATAACCAGACAATCTTAAATAATACATAGAACAAACTTGGAGGATTAACTTGGTTATCAAGACTTGCTTTAAAGCTATGGTAATTAAGGCACTGTGGTATTGGTGTAAGGATAAACAAAAAGACCAATGGAACAGAAGAAATAGTCCTGAGACAGACCTACATTTATATAGGCTCTTGATTTATGGAAAAGATGGCATTGCAGTATAGTGAAGAATAGGACGATCTTTTAAAAAAAATTAGATTAATTACATATCCATAACAGAAAAATAAAGTGACCCATGTAATATACCATGCGTAAAAAAATCACTTCCAGGTAGATTGTAGATCTGAATGTGAAAGTTAAAACAATGCAGCCTCTAGAAGATAAAAGTTTTGGTGTAGGCCAAGATTTTGTAAACAAGACAAAATGATAAACTGGACTACATTAAATTAAGAACTTCTGTTGTGAAAAGATACCATTAAGAGAATGAAGAGTCAAGGAGAATATATTTGCAATATATTTATCTGAAAATGGACTTGTATCCAGAGCATATGTAGGACTTCAACAAATCAATAATTAAAAAAAAAAAAACAAATGTTTAATAAAAGAGGCAAAGCACTTTAAAGGGGACTTCAAAACAAAACAGATAAACAAATGGCCAATAGGCATTTGAAAAGGTGCTCAACATTATTATTCATCAGGGACATGCAAATTAAGAGCACAGTAAAATACAACTACCCACACACCATGCTGAAATGAAAAAGACTGGCAATACCAAATATTGGCAAGGATGTGCAGCAACTGATATTCTCAAACACTTTATGTAAGAGTGTAAATTGGAATAATCACTTTTGGTAGACTGCTTGGCAATGTCTGGTAAGTTGAACGTGTTTTCTCATGTTATAGTAATTCTACTCCAACAGAAATGTACACATATATGCAACCAAAGACATATATAAAAATTTTCATAGCATTTTCACAGAATCATTGGTATCATATCAGCATAGGTGTTATTAGTATCAGCTAAAAACTGGAAACATCACACATACCCCTCAATAATAAAATGGATAAATAAAAACATATATCCATACATTGTAATACTTTACAACATGAAAATAAACAATCTACTGCCACATGCAAAAATATGGATAAACCTCATAAATAATACTGAGTGAAAGATGCCAAACATAAAAAAGTAATATTTTATTTATTCTACTTATATAAAGTTCAAAACCATAACTCAGTCAAAATTAATCAATGGACAAAACTGTGGTTACATGTGAGAGAGGTAATGACTGAGAGGGTATACAAGGGCCTCTGGAGTGCTATAAATATTCTTTTTCAGAAATACTCTATTTCTGATCTGAATAGTGAATACACAGCTGTGTTCACTTTGTAAAATCTTTGTAAAATTTCATTGAGCAAGTACATTAAGTTTATTTTTCTCTATGTATGTTATATTTCAATT
The DNA here is from genome assembly GCF_011762595.2 of Tursiops truncatus. Classification (NCBI taxonomy): domain Eukaryota; kingdom Metazoa; phylum Chordata; class Mammalia; order Artiodactyla; family Delphinidae; genus Tursiops; species Tursiops truncatus. Next base: position 69,733,720 of record NC_047042.1, on the reverse strand, counting down.
ACAAGTTTAAGAAAAATGATAGCACTTAACATGCTAAATAAAGATACATGGAAGATAGGAAGAGAAGATTTACAGTTATACTGATATAATGTGCTTGTGTTATTCTAAATGAGGATAGAAAGACTAAAATATTGTTAAGTATGCATAATAAAATTTAAGGGTAACAGTGACCACAAAAGAATACAAATGGAACGTAAAACTTCCAAGCTAGGACTGTAAAAATAGGAAAAGGAGGAAAGCTCTATGTGTACAATAGAAGAAAGAAGATCGTAGTACAACAATCTACAGGTGAAAAAGAGACAGTAATTTGGGTAAGGTAGAGATCCTCAAAGCTACAATCTTAATGAAATGATGAACTTAGAAAAATATCTACCTACAGGTAAAAGTAACAGGAAAACTTTTCAGTCTCCTCCTGGGCTATGGATTCTAGGATCTGGCTCAGCAGGCAAAGAAGTCACCCTGGATAATTCTGGCAATAGTTTCACCTTTAGTTAATGGTAATTAATTTAAAGGATCTCATATTGGGGTCCTCCAGGGTACTTGGCTGAAGCAAATTCAAATCCTTTCTATAGGTATGATCTCAAGCTAGGTCACTGAAGCAGGCCTAATGGAACATGTGCTTACATTCCAAAATTACAAAACACATGAGAAAATAAGGCACCATGAGGAAGAGACAGCAAAGAAAACATACTATGAAATTTCAAAGAATTCAGATATTGGAATTATCAAAAACAAAAATTTTAAATGTGTTTTGAAATGTTTAAAGTAAGTAAAAGATGAAACTGAAAACATGAATAAGAGACAAGAGACTTTTTTTTGTCTGGCAGATTTTTTTAAAAAACAGATGAAATTTCTAGAAAAAAGCATAATTGTTGATATCAAATACTCAATGGACAATTTAAATAAGCATAATAAAAACAACTGAAAAGAGAACTGAGATAATGAGACACAGGGAACCAAAGAGATGGAAGAAATAAAAGAGATGTTTAAAAAACCTGTAGAATATAATAAGTAAGCCAATATATGTTTAATCACAGTTTTGGAGTAGAAGAAAGAATTGGAAATTGACATTCTTTGGGGATTTTATGCTGCTTAAATAAATATAACAGTTTTGAGAAGGGCTAGAACCAAGAGAATGCCCACCAAAATCTCTGTACAAGCCTTCTACAGTTCCACAGAAGCTGACAGAAGACGCAAGACTCCTGGGCCACAGAAAAGGACTTTATTGCAGAAGAACAATACAAGGATTATCAGTCTACTTGCACTGGTTCACTGATTCCCAAATTCTACAGAGCAACGAGGAGAGCTAGAGGAAATCTGCAAACATATGAGGATGTGCTACAGGAGAGGAAACCTGAACTTAGAGAATCCATTGCTTTTATAACAAGTAAGCACAACTTCTTTGTCCAGAGGGATACCTGATGTAGTGCAAGAACCTCACTTTTCAAGACTGTCTTCAGCATAAAAAAGTACTGATAAGTGGCTCAATCAAGGACTTGCAATTTTGGCCTAGCAAGACTCAGCAAGACAAGCAGATGCACAAGAGGCCCAGAGCAAACAGACCCTCAACGGCTCATCCCAACATAAAAATAATTTCTCAGAAAAAAGAAAAGACACCATTCTTCCAATGTAGCAATCACAATGAATTCAGGAATTCCTGCTTTCATTTTTGACCTCTGCAAATTCCTAAGCTTCCTGTCAGATCACCAACTCACTTTAAAGTATTTTTTGTCTGCTCAGTCACCTTAAAGAAAAAAAAACAACTCTATATATTTAAGATTAGTTTAAAATTTACAGAAAAACTGCTTACAATCTAGCTTTAGGAATAAGGCAATAAACAAACAAGATACTTTCAAACTGGGGTAAGTGATGGCAGGAACTAAACAGAACAACATAAGAGTATGACTGGGACTAGAAGAAGCACTTAGGAAGGGCAGTCTGGAAATAATCTTACTAAGAGGGAAACTTTCATGAAATGTCCTAAAGGATAAAAAAGGATCAGCCATTATAAAAAAGAAAAACAAAACTCAAAAAAATAATTGAGGAAAGAGTTTTTTAGTCAGGGCAATAACAACAAAACCCAAAAGCTGGAAAGACCTTACATGTCTGAGAAACAGAAACAAGGCAGAAATTACCTTGACAAGGCTAATCAGCAACATTAGAGTATAGTGAGCAAGGAGAGATTTACAATATGGTAAGGGGAGTAGACAGGGCCAGATAGCACAGGGCCTTGGAAGCCATGGTAACATTTGATTCCATTCTAAGTACAATGAAAAGAGTCTTGAGCAGTGGCATTAGATGATTACCTGTATTTCTAAATGATCCTTGTATTGAGAACAGACTAAACGCAAGAGTAAAAGCAAAGAGACCAGTTACAAGGCTATTGAAGGAGTTCAGGCAAAAGGCAATGGTTGCTTTTATGAGAGTGGTAGCAGTGAAAAGAAGAAAAGTGAAAATATTTCATATATTTTGAAGGTAAGATTAATGAGATTTGCTGGAAGGGAAAGAGCTAAATCAAAGATGAAACAGTTTTTTGGATAGGTGTTAACTGAACTGGGAAGACAATGAAAGGAGCAGGTTTGGGTGTGAGGGGTGATGAGCAGCTCAGTTTTTAGACATTTTAAATTTGAGATGGAAGAGAAATCCAAATGGAAATATCAAAGAGACTACTGAATAAATGATCCTGAAGCTCTAAATACCTGGACTAGAAAGATAACTTTGGAAGCCTTTGACACACAGATAATATTTAAAGTAATGGTGATGAACGTGATCACCTAGAAAGGACATGGTGCTCAAGAAGAGGAACCAATATGCCTGCCTTCCAGCATCTGGAGGTTAAGTAAGGAGAAGCGCCAGCAAAGAACATGGTGAAAGAGTCACTAGGAGAAGCCAAAAGGAAAACCACAAGTGGCTAATGTCCTTATAATTAAGGAAGAATGAAGAGAGGTCTGCTGTATCTAATGGTACTAAGAAGTTTCTACTGAATTCAGCAACCTGGACATCACTGGGGCCCTGAACAAAATCAATTTTAGTGGAGCGCTGGGGCCAGAGCCTCAGTGTAATGAGTTGAAAAGTAGCCACAGGCAAGAGAATGATAACAGCTCTGATCCCTATTGGCAATGAATTTTATTATTTGCAGTTATTTGCAGTTATTTATTTGCTGCAAGTAAAAAAAAGATGTACTAAATATTCTGAAATCTAGCCAATCTGAAATTCATAATCACTTCATTTTTATGAGATTAAAGCAAATATTTTGGTAGGTTAAAAAAAGTCATTATTACTTTTAGTAAAGAAAGAAATAAACTAATGCTGAGATTAAGAGCAGAAGAGATACAGATGAACTGGTGTGCAAGGCAGAAATAGAGACACAGGTGTAGAGAACAAAAGTATGGACACCAAGGGGGGAAGCAGAGGTGGGGGTGGGGGTGGGATGAATTGGGAGATTGGCATTGACATGTATACACTAATATGTATAAAATAGATAACGAATAAGAACCTGCTGTATAAAAAAATAAATAAAATTAAATTTAAAAAAAAGAGCAGAAGAGAAACCAAATCATTTAATCAATCTCTAGGATTATTTAATGTGAATATATTCCAAAGTTATCAAGATCATGCAAACCAAACACTAGAAAAAAATTGGTCTAGCAAATTCAGAATATTGTACACTGCTTCACCAGGATTTACCAATAATTTAGAAGTTTGACAGTGTTTCTTAGCCTTGCTGATGAGGCAATAATGGAGTGATTAGAGGCAGTGGTTCTCTTCTCTGTGTCTCCTGCAAACAGCAGAATCCTCATTCTGCCACTTTATCTTGACTAAACCTGAACTCCTTACTTAATCTTTCTGAGTCTCACTTTTCTCATTTAAAATAAAGATTTATTTATTTATGCAACAAACATTTGTTGAACCCCTATAATTTACTGAAATTAGTATCTATATCATAATACCTATATCATAGAGTCATTGTGAGAATAAAAGTTCCTGACTCAGAGTTAGTACTCTGAGACATCATATACTTTCTCATTTTTTTCCTACATCAGGGTCTTTACACACGCTGTTTCCTCTGCCTGGAATACTCTTCAACTCCTTACTCCCCAATTTCACCTGACTAACTCATATGTATCTTTCTGATATCAGTCTTCCCTGACCCTCTCACACTACATGAGGTCCCTCAGTTATACAATATTCTAGCACCCTATACTTTTTCATCATAGCATTTATCACAATTACAATTATTTGAGGAATTATTTGCTTATTGTTTGCCTTCTCACTATTTTGTTTACATTGCCTAGGATGTTATCCTGAGTAAGTGAGTGAGCTGGAATTTCATTAGAGGAAAGGATGAAGGGGATTAATTCAAAGATGACTCCCAGCTTTCTAGATTGAACAATGTCATCATTAATAAAAGGAAACAGAAGATATATAAGGGAGAAAAGATCATGAGATTTTGCTTTAAACCTGCTGGAACAAAAGGGCCTGAAGAGAATGCAGGGGGGAGATATTCAAGAGACAGCTGGAACTATGATAAGAGATGAGAACTGAAGGTTTTATGTGGTAGTTTAGCCTTGGAGATTGCCAAGGGGGGCTAAAAACAGTATGCTGCAGAAAACAATAAAGCACATGTAAAGAGTTGTATGATGGTTAATTTTATGGGTCAACTTGGCTAGGCAGATATTTAAGTACCCAGATATTTAGTCAAACATTATTCTAGATGTTTCTGTGAAGGTGTATTTTTAGATGAGATTAACATATAAATCAGACTGCCTTCTATATTGTGGGTGGGTCTCATCCAGTCAGTTGAAGGCCTTAGTAGGAAAAAAAAAAAACCTTGCCCTCCCCAAAAGAAGAGGGAATTCTGCCAGCAGACTGCCTTCACATTCAAACTGCAACAATTCCATTCTCCAATGTGCTGGCCAACCCTCAGATTTTGGACTTGCCAGCCTCCACAACTGCATAATCCTGTTCCTTTTTAAAAAACTCTCTCTTTCCAGATAGACAGGAAGATAGATAGAGATATAAACACTCTATTGGTTCTGTTTCTCTGGAGAACCCTGGTGAACACAAGCTGATTTTAAAAAGGGTAAAAGGGATAACTGATTTAACATGATTCAAAATCACAAACGAGGCCGAAAATAAAATTCAAAATATTGACAATCGGTCCAGAATCTATGGTTCTGAATTTTGAATTACTGATGGTCTGTTTCCATGACAACAATAGTATGCAGGGGTTTCTGTGAACCATCTTTCATGAAAACAGGGGGGAAAAAAGAAAAAGAAAGGTTAGTTTAGGTGTTAGTTTGACTGATGAAATATTTACTCATAACTCTGCAAGCCTCAGGCAAAAACAAGCAAGAATCCCTATGACCAAAATAGTGAGTACTTTGTAACAGGATCTGTAATGTGAAGATAAACTGGATAGGGAACCCAATGATGGAGGCAATCTCAGTTCCATTCACCCACATGCAAAGAGGAAATGCTGAGTCTGAAGGTCCTTTCTGTGCCTGGTGTCCCAGATTTCAAAACAAAGAATAAGCAGCATGAATGTGGTAGAATACTATAAGACTGGAATGGACGTTAATAATCATCTACTCCAATCCCTTTGTGTTCCTATAAAGTAAGCTATTTTTCCGAAGAGGTTAAGTGACTAACCCAAGGTCATACAGGTACAATCTTTAGAAATTAAAAAAAGGATACTAGCAGATCTTCAACAAAGCAGTCTTATACTTCCGAAGAGGAATTCAGGTAAATCCCACACAACTGGAAGAACTTAATGAACATATAGTATTGGATCTAGAGCCCCAATTCTCTGACTACAGTTCAATAATTTTCATTGGGAAAATTTGGTTGCCTTAATAATATGTAGATATATGAACAAATAAATGAATGAATATCATTTTCTACTTCACAAAAGACCTGCAATACTCTATTCTACTAATCTCACAACACGCTGAGGTAAAATGTAATGAGTCTCTAAGGTCATACAGTTCCAAAGAGCTGAACTGGAACCTAGGTTTTCTGACCTTTATCTGCACACTTTTTGACACATTCCTATTTAGACCTAAGGTCATATAATTAATCTATATGATGGGATAAGACCTCAGGCTTGAGCAATGTGGACAAGTGGTTTAATTTTCTGGCTGACTTGATAAGAAGAGACAGTTAAAAAAAAAAATAGAGCCTCCAGCCAGTTTTATCATTTGGGTTTTGCAGTCTTCAGCATCATCAAACTATTAAGTATAAACAGCCAAGCCTTTGTATTCCTGATTTATAAGAAACTAAAACTTAACTTAAAAAAAAAAAAGCAATTAGTAAAGGCAGAAGTAAATTTGTACAACTGAAGTACATGTTTTTTACAGCACTCAAAATCTCATTCCAGGGGGCTTCCCTGGTGGCACAGTGGTTGAGAATCTGCCTGCCAATGCGGGGGACACGGGTTCGTGCCCCGGTCTGGGAGGATCCCATGCGCCATGGAGCAGCTAGGCCCGTGGGCCATGGCCGCTGGGCCTGCGCATCCGGAGCCTGTGCTCCGCAACGGGGGAGGTTGCAACAGTGAGAGGCCCGCTACCGCAAAAAAAAAAATCTCATTCCAGGTTATCAGGGAATATGAATTCATTCTTAAATGTTTTACTTAAGTTCTTCCCTTGTTCCCTAATGAAGCAATAAATCCTTCAGGACCAGGCATACCCACAGATTGTGACACTTAGCTTTCAGATTCACATGGCATTCTGATAAATCCATTAGTATGTGCAGTGATGACAGATGTGATAAAGAGATCATCGTGGCTCTCACTGCCTATATTTTATTGTTTGTTACAGCCATCTTCTATTTCTGGAAAACACTCCCAGCTGCCTGCAGCAGAGCTAGGAGCCAGAGTTGGAAAATATGTTGTTTTTCTCACAGTTTATAACCTAACTTGCCTACCACTAATTATGCAGTACAGATAGGCAGAAATAATACAAGAAAACATGTCCTGAACACTAGTTTCATTATCTGGTTTCATTATAATAACCTTATTTCTGATCTTTCTTATTTCAGAGTTTTCAAAGACTCATTAAAAACATCTTCTCTGCAGTGTTTTATAACCTTTCGACATTTTCTTCTTATACCAGTCATGCCAATTTTTTTTTCTTAAGTCTATAAATAGGAAGGTTGAGAAGGAAGAAATGGACACGTTAACCCCTGTACATTTGGAACCTGACAATCAGATTTGAGGTGGGGAGGTTATATCATTACCTTGGTTTTTGTTTTCTTTTGAGGGTATATTGTAAGATGGCTAAAGCATTCCATGTGAATTCTGTTACCATCTTAATCATCAGTGAAATACACATGCATTTCATACATAATATATTTACAACTAATATAAAAAGAACAGGGAACTGTGTTCTTTTGCATGAGTTTCTGAAGACAATATTAGCCGCTTTTAAAGTATTAAAGCATTTTCATAGTTGTTAGTATGATCTGCAATTATTTTATACTTTTCCAGGGAGAAGAAGACAAATTATAAGTGACACAAAATCCTGGGCCCTTTGATCACTTTTATGAGTCTAGTTTAACCCTAATTATTATTGTTACTTTGTATTTCTATTTTTCAGTTATTTTTCCCTCTATAAAATGATAAAAAGCAGTATAATAATTTGCTTTCTATATTACTTGAATTTAGTTGTAAAGTTAATATATTCCCATTATATAATAGAAACCATTTATTTAATAAATAACCTATAAAGTTAATGTTAATCGATAGTTAAAACCTCCAATCATTCATCCTTTACCACAACTACTATGCTGATTAAAATTTTCTTACTTTTAATAACGCTTCCCCACCATTTTTTACAGGTTATATATGATCAGACAAATGAATGGAGGAGAAATAATGAAGCAAAATACTTCACACACTAGTTGATCAACCCTAATTAAAAAGTGACTATCATACAGAAATATATTAACTGAAGATTCATATTTATTATTAGAGCAACCTCTGAGCATCACAATCTCTTCAAAGATCATCATTTTTACTCATAAAGGAACAGTACATTTTTGTATATCTTATAAATAGCCCTTGAGAAATGTATTATAATGTGAAAGAAGATATTTTTTATAAATAAAGACAGTTTGACATTTAAGATGAACTGAGTCACACATCAAAAAAAAGAGTGGAGGGGGCTTCCCTGGTGGCGCAGTGGTTGAGAGTCCGCCTGCCAATTCAGGGGACAAGGGTTTGTGCCCTGGTCCGGGAAGATCCCACATGCCATGGAGCGGCTGGGCCCGTGAGCCATGGCTGCTGAGCCTGCGTGTCCAGAGCCTGTGCTCCGCAATGGGAGAGGCCACAACAGTGAGAGGCCCGCGTACTGCAAAAAAAAAAAAAAAAAAAAAAAAGAGTGGAGGAGCTAGGGTAGAGAGGTTTACTGAGTCTACTATTTAAACCATTCAATCTGATGCCTTGACTGATGAAGCAGGCATAACCTATGCTATCAAAGCTACAACAAACATCACTGCTGCAGTGGAAGATAAAAGACATTTCAATTAGAAATGGTGGTCTGTGGTCATTTAAGTGACTCTAATACCAAAAATAACTGATAAATTAACTACATGAAAGACTCATCTAAAATTAAGATAAGACAAAAAAAGGAAGCTTCTTGTGCATTTAAAATAAAGCAGTGTCAAACTGAGGGCAACAAAAGGATTTATTACCAATTTGTACTCAAAGAAGGTATCATTTAATATTCTGTAATAGGTTTTATTCCTCTGAACCAATTCCATAATATGTTGTAATCCTTTCCAGTGCAGCATCTAAAAATTTTCTTGTTGAATAAACTTGTTACTCTTCTTAAATTTATAAAATGATGTGAATTAACATGAAGCATTATGAAATGGACATTTTATACTCAGAATATCTTTTAAAGAGATATATAAGTTTCCATTTAAATATTGTCTGAGATACTATAATTGATTTCATTTATTCTTAGGTTTCTTGAATCTGAGTTGGTATTGACTTTTCTTATAATTCTGTGACGATTCAAGTAACAAGCTCACACAAGTGAGCAGCAGTTTCTTGCTCATTTACAATAGCCATTTTAGAACTAGCCTCTTTCAGTATCTTATATAAGATAGAATGTATTAGTTTGCTAGGGCTGCCCTAACAAAACATCACAGACAGGGTGGCTTAAACAACAGAAATTTATTTCTCACAGCTTTGGAAGCTGGAAGTCCAAGATTAAGGTGTTGGCAGCTTTGGTTTCGTCTGAGAGCCTCTCTCCTTGTCTGGCAGATGGATGCCTTCTTGCTATGTCCTCAAATAATTTTTTCTCTGTGCACATGCATCCCTGGTGTCTTTTTGTGTATGCTATTTTTTTTATAAGGACATCAGTCAGATTCAATTAGGGCCCACACTAATGGCCTCATTTTAACTTAATTACTTCTTTAGAGGTATTCTCTCCAAATAAAGTCCCATTCTGAGGCGCTGGAAGTTAGGACTTTAACATACGAATTTTGAGGGAACACATTTCAACCCATAAATAGAGTCATATCCAGTAATAAATGTTATGTGGCTTTTCAAAATATTACCTGAACTACTTTTCACATAATAAACTACTTTTTCACATAATTAAATACTGTGTATGTAAAGCATTCTGCAAGTTTTTAAGTGTAATGACTCTGTATGTACCACTAGAGTCAAACTACAACATTACATAAACACAATTTTCATCAAGTTTTTAATTTTAGTTAAAGCTATCTCTTCTTCTTTGTGTTCAGTTTGTTTGTTTTGCTAATTCCCATTAGAGAATTACTCCCAAATCCTGATACCTTCTCTAACAGTCAAGCATTATGACTTCTCCTTTCTTTTTCTTAAAGATGCAACAGCAATCAATGCTGAGCATTCCTTTACATTTTTCAGACTGCCTTTATCCCTAACCTACAATAAGGAAGTCTTTCCAATGATATGCAGACAATGCTCCTTTCTTGTGCTTCCCATATGTGATATTTTTTAATGACACTTTTTCAGAACATTAGAATCATTTGGTCACCTTACTCACCTGGCCTGTCCGCTTTAAGCTGCTTTTTCAACTGAGCCTCATAAAATTCATAGGTTATATATCAAAATTACATTATCTGAATGAACTCAAGATCACAGGTATGATATTATATATATTACTATATCAAAAGAAGAAAACTTTCACTGATAGAAAAAATCAGATTAAACCATGCATAGCTGAAGATGCCTATATATTTGAATTGAATTGCACTTAAAACCACGAAAAACTGGCTTTTGTATGTTATTTACAGTGGGTTGTTCATGTATGATATAAAATGCTTAATAGTACTTATACCTACTTAAAAGGTACCATTTTTTATTACTTCTGAAACTGAGCAAGACCCTGCAGGGCCCTCCTGGGTACAGAAACTCCTTCGTGTTCCCTCTTTCTTGTTTGTAGAAAAAGGCTTTAGTCTCCTAGGCCTTCCCTGAGTTCCAACCAGCAGGCTCAAGCAGTTAACTAATTAGGGAAGTGAGGGAATGCAGAAACAAAAGAAAAGCAGTCAAGCAAGAAAAGTAATGATATCTTAAACAACAGTTCAGCAAAACAACGGAGTCCTGGTTTCTCTTCATGGGATGTACATAACAATGTGACTCATATCTGTGAGTTGTTCTGCAGAAACTAAGACACCACCCCCCACGTGTATAATAGTGACTACATACTGACCACAAGCACACAGACCACAGACTGGTTGGTACCAGAAGGGTAATGATTAAGATTCCCAAAACATCACCCTGCTACCTTACTACCAATTAATCAGAGGAAAATCATATACCCTGTAACCCTCACCCCAAATGTTGCCTTGAAAAACCCTTCCCGGGGAGTTCCCTCGGGGTCCAGTGGTTAGGACTTGGCACTTGCAGTTCAGTGGCCCGGGTTCAATCCCCGCTTGGGGAATTAGGATCCCACAAGCCGCATAGTGAGGCAAAAACAAACAAAAACCCTTCCCTGAAAGCCATTGAGAAATTCTGGTCTTTTGAACACGAGTTGCCTATTCTCCTTGCTTGGTGCCCTGCAATAAACGTTATAATTTCCTTTACCACAACCTGGTGTCAGTGGATTGGCTTTGCTGCGTGGCAGGTGAGAGTACCCAAGTGCAGTTCAGTAACACTTCTTTGCATTGAAAGTTCAGAAATCACATTTGTTTAACTTCAAACTGTGTGACAGTGAAGTACACAACTGGTTACTTTCCAAATAGCACCAAAACAACAACTTTGAGAGTGAGTGCCTAAAATCAGAGAAAAAGGTAGGAAGAAAACCATTAACTTCCTATTTGGTTTGTTTTCTACTAGATTATCTTAAGGAGAGATCTGCAGTCCAGGGCCACTGACTGACATTGCCCTATATTACAAGAGGGTGCCAAACTGTCATATGTTTTTCTTGCAGCTTTTGCCACTTGGAAAAATAAAATGACTGCCTCCTTAAGTGCTGAATGACAAAGTCTCCTAACATCATAAAACAAAAAATACTTTTTATGAGTAAGATAATAATTCCTCTGAATGATTATAGAAGTGTACAAATCCAAAGGGACTTCAGAAATACTGGTTGGAGGATACAAAGCCAATAAATTCTTTACATGGTAAGAAAAACATTTTAAAGATTTTTGCAAGTTCTAGTTCCCCTTCCTCATGAATTTTTTAAAAATGAAACAGCAAGGACAATAGCAAGTAGCAGGATGTGCAATAAAGAATTACATTTTAGAAGCTAGAACATGGTTCTATTTCTACTGGACAGAGTTCATTCTGGTTGAATAAGATAGGGATTTGCAACTCAGAAAGAACTATTTTGTTGTGATTTGCCTGTTGATTTTTGTTTTTGAGTATGTGTGATCAGAAGCATTGAGTTTTCTTTGAAACCACAAATCACCCTATAAAAGGAATACCCAGCCAAGTACATTATAGTTTGAAAGGTGACTAGCAGTGCTTCCCAGACCAATGACTGATGAGAAAAAAGAATTCCTGCTAGTATTTCAACCCAGCTAATATTCCTAGAGTGACTTAGAGGATTCTCTCTGTACTATTTTCTGTAATTAAAAAATCTCCCTTTGGTTCTTGCTCAAGTGCTAATTAGTTGCCAAGAATTAACCACTGCAACTATTCTCCAAAGTTATGAACAGTTTTTCAAAAACCATACATTAATTTGCTCTTCCAAAAAACTTGCAAATTTGAAAATTAATTTAAAAATTATTGAGTGTCATTTCCACATTTTCATAAACAGGACTCTGTTAGTCCAAAGAATTTAAAAGATCTCAGGAGGGCTTCGCTGGTGGTGCAGTGGTTGAGAGTCCGCCTGCCGATGCAGGGGACTCAGGTTCGTGCCCCGGTCCAGGAAGATCCCACATGCCGCGGAGCGGCTAGGCCTGTGAGCCATGGCCGCTGAGCCTGCGCTCCACACCAGGAGAGGCCACAACAGTGAGAGGCCCACATACCGCAAAAAAAAAAAAAAAAAAAAAGATCTCAGGAAAGACAGAGCCAGCTCTGAGCACTAGCCTAGTCACCTTTATCTCAACTGTCCCTCCTAGCTTCTCTATCTCCTCTTACTATCTACTTTGTTTTCACTTAACTACTTAGGTTCCTTATAAGCCTTTGCCCCAGTGGTTCTTGGGTTAGATCAGAAACCCCAGGTGAAAGCCATGAGCCTCCTGAAGTATACACTTAAAAATCTGCACATAATTTTAGGGGTTCATTGGCCTACAAGGTCTAACCATGGGCCCTTTTGCTGTATCTTATATTAGGTATAAGCCTTCAGGTTCAATTACCTATAATAACTGGTAAATTTTCTGTGTCTCCGTTCAAGACTTTGATCATGAGGCAGTTCCAGTCAGCTCTTCTTTTCAAACCACATCCTCAAAATTACTCCATAGTACCTCACAGGTTACCCCATAGGTCAGGAGTTCACCTCTGGTCCAACATACTATCCCATAGGATAGGTTCACATGGTGCTCTACCAGCTCAATAAGGACAGTGGGTGAGAATTTTTCAGAAAGGGGTAGAGTAGAGCAGGCAATATTGGCATCTAATAGAGATATTATAAAAAGATTCACAAGTTATAAAATTTTTACATACAAAAGAACACAGAGAATATTAAGTAGGTTATAAAACACAGCAATAAATGAACATCCATAAATTCACCATCTAACTTAAGAAATGGAATATTACAAATACAATAGAAAGTGCTTCTTGATCTCATTTTCCAGCCTCCATATCCCAAATTGTGTCTTAATCAATCCATCTTCCTTATTAGATATCCATCTTCCTTAGTAAGACATTAAGTAACAAGACCTAATGCTGAGTCTAATAAGTACTGCATTTCAAAGTAGTAGCAAATGTAAACATGCTGAGATATTTACACCAGCTGTAATGTGATATGAAAACATCTCTGATTTATAACGGTGACAAACTCATAATTACTGCCAATATTACTGTGATTATTTTCATTCAAAATTAAATACTTAATTTCAATTAGAGTAAAAAAAATTTTTTTCCATCTAAATAAAGATGAATTCTGTCTCTAGACCCCAGGTTAAGAACATGTACTCTAGATAGAGCAGAACTAGCAAACTGCCAGCTGATAAAAGAATTTAGCCCAGAGATTTGTCTTTGTATATCAGAATGTACCAAAATGTTAAAAAGGAAATACATTTTTATGCCTCTAGGCAGGTTCGTCATACTCCAGTAATAGGACCATCACTCCCTACGTCACAGGATGCCTTCCCTGCAGAAGTCCCCTGAAATATTTGAGTGTGAGATCCCTACTCCAGAAGAATGATGTGGAACCCTGGAGTAATGCTGTCTGGTAATAGCAAGGGAGGCAGCTTGACAAGAGTAAATACACATGTTAATGTTAAGAGTAGAAGGCTGAGCAGCAATTCACAAAGTTATTGATTGAAGCGACAACTGACCTTCTCTATGTCAGTTCTTTCTTAGAAATAAATTACAAACAGGAAATTCAAATATTTTTAACTTAAAAATGCATAGTAAAACTTAAGAAAATATTGAAAAATGTGTCTATCATCCTAACGTTACAAATTGTCTTTTGTACTTTGCCCATATTTATTAAAATGAAGGCAGTCATTATATACATAACTTCCATATTTTACTTCTATTACTTATATTTTATATTTCTCATTTGTATTTATTACAGTTATAAATGGAAAAATCAAAACAGAAAGGGAACTAAAGCCTATAAAGTTATGAAAATAAGGCCAATGACTGTACTCAGTTACATTTCCTGAAAGAAACCAAGTGAAGAATTACCCATTCTCCCTTTATGCCCAAGGTGGAATCATCGACCATTAAAAATATTCTCTGCCATCTAGTCCATCAGTTGTCCTGTATGGAGGCATTTCTTTCAAAATAAGGTTTGATTCTAACAATGGTAATAGAAGCAAATTTTTTTTATATAATGGAAATAAAAACATGCTTGAAATGATATTGAAAAATGTCCATAACCTCACCTAGATTGGAGGGAGGCAAATATTTATTCAGCATCTACTCTAGGTTAAACTATTACAAACTGATGACCTCATTTCTATGAATTAGAAAATGTAATTTTTCTACTGCCATACTGATACTAAGTAGCAGAGTTGGGATTATATTTATATATTATGTTGTAGTCCATCTATCTGACTCTAAAATCAATTAAGATCAGAATGTTTCACCTTAATTACTGTGTAGACAATAAGGAAAGAAAAACGAGATACAGTCCCTGTACTAAGTTCATTATACAACAGATAGAGAATAGTCATATAAACAGATCCTTTCAATGTATGCTCAAGTTGCTATGGGAACACAGAACCTCCATATGGTTCTCCAGAGTCCTGTTTCTCTACATTATGCTGCTATTCACCAGAGAATATGCCTACTAATATATGCACTACAGTCCACAGAGAATAAAAATAATTATGCTTCAGTCATAAGGTTCCTCCAAAAGGTGCTATTCTGGGGCTTCCCTGGTGGCGCAGTGGTTGAGAGTCCGCCTGCCGATGCAGGGGACATGGGTTCGTGTCCCGGTCTGGGAAGATCCCACATGCCACAGAGCAGCTGGGCCTGTGAGCCATGGCCACTGAGCCTACACGTCTGGAGCCTGTGCTCCACAACGGGAGAGGCCACAGCAGTGAGAGGCCCACGTACCACAAAAAAAAAAAAAAAAAAAAAAAAAAAGGTGCTATTCTTCTTAAGATGATACCACTGGTGACGCAAAATGTAAAATGTGTGTATTTTCATTTATCCCAGGGTCATGAGTAAATTTAATCAAAGTCCTAATAAAGCTTGGAAATCAAAGAAAAATTAGAATCATAACTTACATATTTGGTAAAAGTTTTCCTGTATGGGAGGTATCACCTAATAGTTTGTTTTGAATCATAGCAGATGTAATTTCCAAAACTGCACGATTCCATAATTACATGTCCTTTTTGACATATCTTCAAATACAGATTGTCTCCAAGACAGATGTTTCATACAGAATCCCAAGTAACTTATATTCTAAGTAGTTATTCCTGATATTTTATAAATGTATGTATTGATATTTCCCTCTTTAATTTAGAGATGCTTCTGTTTTAGCTTTTTCCCATTACTAAGTTTTCAGATAGTTGGTCCTTTTCTTATTCCAGTATACCATATGGTATTTTGGCTAATTTTTCTTGGTATATGAAATTAAGAAAAAGAAAAATGTACTGGTATTTGTTACAGATTGTCTTTTATCCGAGCATGGTGTCATTTTCTTTCTTCTAGCATAGTGTTGAATTAAACTGAATGCCTGAGAAAGCATTATAAATAGTCTAGGAATACATTTTCATATATCAACAAAAGAGATTGCCTAGCAAATGCATTATTTTTTTTAAAATAAATTTATTTATTTATTTTTGGCTGTGTCGGGTCTTCGTTGCTGTGCACGGGCTTTCTCTAGTTGCGGCGAGCATGGCCTACTCTTTGTTGCAGTGCGCCGGCTTCTCATTGCGGTGGCTTCTCTTGTAGAGCACAGGCTCTAGGCGTGCGTGCTTCAGTAGTTGTGGCTCGTGGGTTCAGTAGTTGTGGCTCACGGGCTCTAGAGCGCAGGCTGAGTGGTTGTGGCGCATGGACTTAGTTGCTCCGCGGCATGTGGGATCTTCCCGAGCCAGGGCTTGAACCCGTGCCCCTTGCACTGGCAGGCAGATTCTTAACCACTGCGCCACCAGGGAAGCCCGCAAATGCATTTTTTAATTAACTAAAACTGTTTTAATTCATACTTCCTTAGTTTTTACCTAATGTTCTTTTTCTGTTCCAGGATACCACACTACATTTAGTTGTCATTTCTCCTTAGGTTCCTCTTGGCTGTGACATTTTCTCAGGAATTTCTTGCTTTTGATAACCTTTGCAGTTTTGAGGAGTACTGGTCAGGTAATTTTTAGAATTTCCCTCAACTGGGATTTTTCTGATGTTCTTCTTATGATTAGACTTAGGCTACAGGTTTTAAGGAGGAAGACTACAGAAGTAAAGTGCGATACTCAATACATCATATCAAGGGCACATACTATTCAATATTTCTTATTATGTTGATTTTTAGCCTTGACCACCTGGCTGAGATAATGTTTATCACATTTCTCTTCTATAAAGTTATTATTTTTCCCTCTTTACTCTTAGGAACAAAGTCATTATCCACAGCTCATGTCTAAGGCATAGGAAGTCATGGTCCCCCTCCTTGAGGGTGGAGTATCTACATAATCATTTGGAATTCTTCCACACAGATTTCTCCATTCTCTCCCTTTTAAAAAATGTATGCATTAATTTATATCAGTATGGACTCGTGGATGCAGATGCAATTTTTATATCATCATTCCCATAGAAAAAAGGGATTTGAGGTTTCAAAAGTAAAAGTTGTCCTTGAAAAAGACAAACATAAAATGATACCATTAAGGAATTCAAGTTTAAAAATGCTGGGAGAAAGTCTGAGGAAAAACTAATCTCAAGTAACTCAGAAAAAAATACTCTTGCTACTATTTAATATTTATAAGATATAATAAGAAAGCCAGGAGATACAA
This sequence comes from Tursiops truncatus, assembly GCF_011762595.2. Lineage (NCBI taxonomy): Eukaryota > Metazoa > Chordata > Mammalia > Artiodactyla > Delphinidae > Tursiops > Tursiops truncatus. Next base: position 69,716,668 of record NC_047042.1, on the reverse strand, counting down.
GATACATAGCTCAAAGTGGAGATTCAAAAATTATCTGGCAAATCCAATCAGGAAGAAAAACACATGATTCAAGGTTCAGAACGGAGGTTTGAGACTGCTTTTGCTTATTTATTAATCAAGTTCATTTAGTAATTGCTAGTTGTTAAAAACAATTATTTTAACAGAGTGCAACAGTCCAAATTCTATTTAATCACATTTGAATACAACGAAACTTCAATGATTCCAAAAAGGAATAATATATCAAACAGAATACACGTATGAAAAAATCACAGAAAACTTTAAAGCATTGTGTTATTATTTATTTCAAATATAGCCTATATAGATCAAGTGCAAATGCATATTATGGTATAAAATGACAGAAATTAATACAAAATTGCCAGTGTCACTTGTTTCAAAGTACATAGTCATGTGTCCTAAAGAGAAATGGCGTAAAACCAAAAAATTAATTGCTTGACTCAGAATTTGAAATTACATTGAAGGAATAATTATATTGTTGACCTTTTTTTAAGCTACTAATGTTAGTCTGGTTCTCCTTTATAATTAAAATGCCTAAAATTTGAAAAGAAAGCTCTAACTTATATTTTCCTACTACATAAAATTGCATGTGGAATCCAAATTAATCTTGAGATGGGATATCTTTTTTTAATGAAGAGACACATGAAAAGCTAAAATGTGCCCAAAACTTACATTCATACTTCACCACACTACACATGAGGAGTTATAGGTTGTTTACTTCTATTTTAACTAATTTAAATCAACTATTCATAGAATACTGTCTACAATCACAATCACTTGAGGAAAATATGATGGAGTAACCCTGAAAAGCAATTCTGAGGCTCTGTGAACTCCAGACGCTATATATTCCTACAACACTTTTTGGCCTTCAAGCATTTGTTCATCAAGGCCACAGTATGAAATGGACAGCTTCTTCAGATCTTCAAAGCCTCCATCAGCCTCAGTCCATGAAAATGCTAATTAGGATTTTATACCCCAATGTCTACAAGCTATCAAACCTGGAAAGCTGAGTTTTTCTCACTCAAGACCTCGAGGACACCACCCCTTGGCTCTTTTCTGACAAGGTCTAAACCAAAATCTAGCCTAAACATCATTTTATGTCTATTCTGTTGGGCATTGTCTTAGCTTTGACTCTCCAAAACTCTGACCCTGCAAAACTTATCACTCAAATGGCAAGGGTAGAGAAAATGAAGTCTGCAAGAGTCTTTCCTCCTACTAAAAATGCCCTAAGTCTGATACTTGATGTTTCTTTCCTCTTGGTCTTCCTCACTTTTGTCCCACCTGAACTTCAAGATGGAGAGAATTTTCTGAAATGGGAGGAACCTGTAGGTCCTCAACCACACTACTGGAATCACAGGCTGGTAAAAAGAAATAAACAGCTAAATCTGCTGTTGTCACAATTCATTAATTAATCATTCCATTATTCTTTCTAATAAAGACTCAACCCCCCAGGAAAATTACTAATTTCTGAGTTATTGACAAATTAATTTTGTCTTTCAATAATATCAGAAAAATATTATAGAAAGAGGATTGGAAATCTTGATGTCTCCATAGAGTATGTGACCTAGAATATCAGCAACACTCCTGACCCATTGCTTACACAGATTTTGTAGACAAGGAAATTTGGTTAAGACCAACTCATGACAATTCTTGGAGAAAACCCAGTTATTTACTATTATTGCTATAATTGTAGTGGTGTTAATAATATATTTAAGAAGATATATCCAACATTCACCCTAGCTATGAAAAAATTACCCAATAAAAGACCCACAAAATGTCTAGTCTTCACCAGTGTAACTCCCTATTGTATCCTCCAAGATAAAATTATTACAAACTAAATTAAATACCTTACAGAACAAGGTTACTAAAGTTGCATGACATCTACCAAAAATGACTTTTTGGTTCAAAGTTTATCTGTGGTATTCCATTCCAGCAATATAGTTAGAATTAAAGCTGTTTTTTACTTTATGAGGATAAAATGAAATGATTTGTACATAGAAGATTGCTAGTTCCTTTATTCCTTGAGTCAATAAATATGTTATATTTAACAAGAAAAAACAACCAATAATTTAAAAGTAAGATTCTTTCCATGTAGCTTCAAATTCTAAATATTTTTAGATAATACGCTTTCTTATGGGTACGTGCATGCACTAGGAGTCTACTGAGAATTAAAACATTTATAATAATTTAAGTAATTATGATGATTACATAAGTTCTGTATTTTGAAGAAACAATTCTATGATGTGGTGACGAGAGAAGTAATTATGTTTACAACTCATTATCCAAACATGGCATCATAATTATAAATTAAAAAGTCTCAACCATTTCCCTATTTTAATCCATTAGAAATTATTATCTGATTTGCCAAAATACTATTGTTATTGACCTTCACGCTAGCATTAAATAATACAGGCTTATATAAGCATTATCAACAGAGTCAAAGACAATGAAAAACTATTAAAACTTACTTTATTATTAATGAGTATTGGTAATTATTTATAATCATTCTGCATCCAAGCAATCATGTCTGTTGTTTGCTTGTTTGGTAAATTAGATCTAAAAATATGGCACATCTTTACTCATTCAAATATATCCTCCAATAAATGTACATTTAATGTGAAAATTATTTAAATTATTTTTAGGTTTCTTAGTTTAAATTCTGCCTTTTTCTTTGAAGAACACACAAGTTTCTCTTAGTATTAATCTAGTTAAATGATTGTCCTCCCACATATTTATCAATAAAATCTTCTGTAAGCTTCTCCCAGCTTCTCTCTTAACTGCAGCTGCATCTGTACTAACAAAATGGCTTAACAGAGTTGGCCAGCTGGACTGAATAATTTGATGTCTGTGCTCTGTAACCCAAACAAACAGCTTACAATTAATAGTCCAGTGCTTAAGTAAAAATAGGAAGTCTGTGCTTACACATATAAAAAGAAGACAATGGAGGCAACATGATTAATACCCAAATAACAGAGATAAAACTTTGAGGGAAATCCCAAATTGTTCAGGTAGAAATCTTTTCTTTTCTTCAAAAGAGATATCTAAAGTTAAGTTGTTAGTATATCTTTAAGAAAGCTCCATAAGCATGGAAGATATGGAAGCAATGACTCCTATAAGAATCTGTTCTGACTATGCTTTTAAATATAATGTACATGATGAGCCAAGACATGTTAAGACTACACAACCATCAAGGAAACAGTATAACATAATGCCTTTCAAATGCCTGCAATATGAAACACAAAACATAAAAAAAAATCTATTTCAGCCATTTTTATAGCACTTCTTATTGATAATAGCAAATCAACTTTCTCCAAGTAAAATCTTGAACTTGAGATCAAACCAACTGGTTTGAGAAGTAAACTATACTTTAATGTTCTCTTAGTTTTAAGTCAAATAAAAAGCATATATCAGAAATAAAGAAAAAAAACTCTACACATTTAGGAACTAAATGAACATTTTCAAATTTTGCACTGAATTAAAACTTAGATGTAGAGACCTTCAAGATGGCGGAGGAGTAAGACGTAGAGATCACCTTCCTCCCCACAAATACATCAGAAATATATCTACATGTGAAACAACTCCTACAGAAAACCTACTGAATGCTGGCAGAAGACCTCAGACTTCCCAAAAGGCAAAAAACTCCCCATGTACCTGGATAGGGCAAAAAAAAAAAAGCAAAAACAGAGACAAAAGAATAGAGATGGGACCTGCACCTCTGGGAGGGAGCTGTGAAGGAGGAAAAGTTTCCACACACTAGGAAGCCCCTTCACTGGCAGAGATGGCAGGTGGGCAGAGGGGGTAAGCTTCGGAGCTACAGAGGAGAGCGCAGCAACAGGGGTGCAGAGGGCAAAGTGGAGAGATTCCCGCAGAGGATCGGCGCCGACCAGCACTCACCAGCCTGAGAGTCTTATCTGCTCACCTGCCAGGGCAGGTGGGGGCTGAGAGCTGAGGCTCAGGCTTCCGAGGTCAGACCACAGGGAGAGGACTGGGGTTGGCTGTGTGAAGACAGCCTGAAGGGTGTTAGTGAGCCCCAGCTAGCCGGGAAGGAGTCGGGGAAAAAACTCTGGACCTGCTTAAGAAGCAAGAGACCATTGTTTCAGGGTGCATGAGGAGAAGGATTCAGAGCACCACCTAAATGAGCTCCAGAGATGGGCGCAAGCCTCAGCTATCACCGCGAACCCCAGAGATGGGCATGAAACACTAAGGCTGCTGCTACAGTCACCAAGAAGCCTGTGTGCAAGCACAGGTCACTGTCCATATCTCCCCTCCTGGGAGCCTGTGCAGCCCGACACTGCCAGGGTCCCGAGATCCAACATCCCCAGGAGAACATGTGGCGCACCTCAGGGTGCTGCAATGTCATGCTGGCCTCTGCTGCTGCAGGCTCGCTTAGCATTCCACACCCATCCTTCCCCACAAGCCGAGTGAGCCAAAGCCCCCTAATCAGCTGCTACTTTAACCCCGTCCTGTCTGAACAAAGAACAGATGCCCTCAGGCGACCTACACGCAGAGGCGGGGCCAAATCCAAAGTTGAACCCCAGGAGCTGTGGGAAAAAAGAAGAGGAAGGGAAATTTCTCCCAGAAGCCTCAGGAACAGTGGTACCTTGCATGTCTGGAATACCTGAATAGACAACAAACCATCCCAAAACTGAGGCAGTGGACTTCGGGAGCAACTGAGACTTAGGGTTTGCTTTCTGTACCTAATTTGTTTCTGGTTTTATATTTATCTTAGTTTAGTATTTAGAGTTTATAATCATTGGTAGATTTGTTATTGATTTAGTTGCTCTCCTCCTTTTTTAATATATATATATAGATTATATATTTATTTCCTTTTTCTTTTTTTGTGTGTATGTGTATGCTTCTTTGTGTCATGTTGTCTGTACAGCTTTGCTTTTACCATTTCTCCTAGGGTTCTGTCTATCCGTGTTTTTGGTTTGTTTGTTTGTTTTTATAGTTTTTAGCACTTGTTATCATTGGTGGATTTCATTTTTGGTTTAGTTACTCTCTTCTTTTCACTTTCTTTTTTTTATACATTTTAACTTTTTTCTATTTTTAATAATATTTTTATTTTAAAAACGTTTATTTTATTTTTTTTTACTTTGCTTTATTTTCTTCCTCCCTCCCTCCCTCCCTCCCTCCCACCCTCCCTTCCTTACTTGTGGCTGACAGGGTCTAGGTACTCCAAACAGGTGTCAGCCCTGTGCCTCTGAGGTGAGAGAGCCGAGTTCAGGACATAGGTCCACCAGAGACCTCCCAACTCCATGTAATATCAAACGGCGAAAGTTCTCCCAGAGAGCTCCATCTCAAAGCTAAGTGCCAGCTCCACTCAACAACCTGCAAGCTCCAGTGCTCAATACCCTATGGCAAACAACTAGCAAGATGGCAACACAACCCCACCCATTAGCAGAGAGGCTGCCTAAAATCATAATAAGGTCACAGACACCCAAAAACACACCACTGGACATGGTCCGGCCCACCAGAAAGACAAGATCCAGCCTCATCCACCAGAACAAATCCACTACTCTCCTCCACAAGGAAGCCTACACAACCCACTGAACCAACCTTACCCACGGGGGCAGCCACCAAAAACAACGGGAACTATGAACCTGCAGCCTGCAAAAAGGAGACCACAAACACAGTAAGTTAAGCAAAATGAGAAGACAGAGAAACACACAGACGAAGGACAAGGCAAAAACCCACCAGACCAAACAAATGAAGAGGAAACAGGCAGTCTACCTGAAAAAGAATTCAGAGTAACGATAGCAAAGATAACCCAAATGCTGGAAATAGAATGGAGAAAATAAAAGAAACATTTAAGAAGGACCTAGAAGACTAAAGAGCAAACAAACAATGATGAACAACACAATAAATGAAATCAGAAATTTTCTAGAAGGAATCAAGCACAGAATAACTGAGGCAGAAGAACGGATAAGTGACCTGGAAGATAAAATAGTGGAAATAACTATTTCAGAGCAGAATAAACAAAAAATAATGAAAAGAATTGTGGACAGTCTAAGAGACCTCTGGGACAACATTAAACACTCCAACATTTGAATTATAGGGGTCCCAGAAGAAGAAGAGAAAAAGAAAGGGATTGAGAAAATATTTGAAGAGATTATACTTGAAAACTTCCCTAATATGGGAAAGGAAATAATCAATTCCAGGAAATGCACAGAGTCCCATACAGGACAAATCCAAGGAGAAACATGCAAAGACACATATTAATCAAACTATCAAAAATTAAACACAAAGAAAAAATACTGAAAGCAGCAAGGGAAAAACAACAAATAACATACAAGTGAATCCCCATAAGGTTAACAGCTGATCTTTCACCAGAAACTCTGCAAGCCAGAAGGGAGTGGCAGGACATATTTAAAGAGATGAAAGGGAAAAACATACAACCAAGATTACTCTACCCAGCAAGGATCTCATTCAGATTCGACAGAGAAATCAAAATCTCTACAGACAAGCAAAAGCTAAGAGAATTCAGCACCACCAAACCAGCTCTACAACAAGTGCTAAAGGAACTTCTCTAAGTGGGAAACACAAGAGAAGAAAAGGACCTATAAAAAAAACCCCAAAACAATTAAGAAAATGGTAATAGTAACATACATAACGATAATTACCTTAAACATAAATGGATTAAATGCTCCAACTAAAAGACACAGGCTTGCTGACTGGACACAAAAACAAGACCCATATATATGCTGTCTACAAGAGACCCACTTCAGACCTAGGGACACATACAGACTGAAAGTGAGGGGATGGAAAAAGGTATTCCATGCAAATGGAAATAAAAAGAAAGCTGGAGTTGCAATACTTGTATCAGATAAAATAGACTTTAAAATAAAGAATGTTACACGAGACAAGGAAGGACACTACATAACGATCAAGTGATCAATCCAACAAGAAAATGTAACAATTATAAATATATATGCACCTAACATAGGAGAACCTCAATACATAATGCAACTGCTAACAGCTATAAAAGAGGATATCAACAATAACACAATAATAGTGGGGGACTTTCACACCTCACTTAAACCAATGAACAGATCATCCAAACAGAAAATTAATGAGGAAACACAAGCTTTAAATGACAGAGTAGACCAGATAGATTTAACTGGTATTTATAGCACATTCCATCCAAAACCAGCAGATTACACTTTCTTCTCAAGTGCACACGGAACATTCTCCAGGATAGATCACATCTGGGGTCACAAATCAAGCCCTGATAAATTAAAGAAAATTGAAATCGTATCAAGTATCTTTTCCGACCACAATGCTATATGACTAGGTATCAATTACAGGAAAAATAAACTGAAAAAAATACAAACACATGGAAGTAAACAATACACTACTAAATAACCAAGAGATCACTGAAGAAATCAAAGAGGAAGTCAAAAAAACCTAGAAACAAATGACAATGAAAACACGACGACCCAAAACCTATGGGATGCAGCAAAAGCAGTTCTATGAGGGAAGTTATTTATAGCAATACAATCCTACCTCAAGAAACAAGAAACATCTCAAATAAACAACCTAAACTTACACCTAAAGCAATTAGAGAAAGAAGAATGAAAAAACCCTAAAGTTACCAGAAGGAAAGAAATCATAAAGAGGAGAGCAGAAATAAATGAAAAAGGAATGAAGGAAACAGAAGCAAAGATCAATAAAACTAAAAGCTGGTTCTTTGAGAAGATAAACGAAATTGATAAACCATTAGTCAGACTCATCAAGAAAAAAAGGGAGAAGACTCAAATCAACAGAATTAGAAACGAAAAAGGAGAAGTAACAACTGACACTGCGAAAATACAGAGAATCATGAGAGATTACTACAAGCAACTATATGCCAATAAAATGGAAAACCTGGAAAAAATGGACAAATTCTTACAAAAGCACAACCTTCTGAGATTGAACCAGGAAGAAATAGAAAATATGAACAGACCAATCACAGGCACTGAAATAGAGACTGTGATGAAAAATCTTCCAACAAACAAAAGTCCAGGACCCAATAGCTTCACAGGCAAATTCTGTCAAACACTGAGAGAAGAGCTAACACCTGTGCTTCTCAAACTCTTCCAAAATAAAGCAGAGGGAGGAACACTCCCAAACTCATTCTACGAGGCCACCATCACCCTGATACCAATACCAGACAAAGATGTCACAAACAAAGAGAACTACAGGCCAATAGCACTGATGAACATAGATGCAAAAATCCTCAACAAAATACTAGCAAACAGAATCCAACAGCATATTAAAAGGATCATACACCATGATCAAGTGGGGTTTCTCCCAGTAATGCAAGGATTCTTCAATATATGCAAATCATCAATGTAATAAACCATATTAACAAACTGAAGGAGAAAAAGCATATGATCATCTGAAGAGATGCAGAAAAAACTTTTGACAAAATTCAACACCCATTTATGATAAAAACCCTCCAGAAAGTGGGCATAGGGGAAACTTACCTCAACATAATACAGACCATGTATGACAAACCCATAGCCAACATCGTTCTCAACGCTGAAACACTGAAAACATTTCCTGTAAGATCAGGAACAAGACAACGTTGTCCACTCTCACCACTATTATTCAACATAATTTAGGAAGTTTTAGCCACAGCAATCAGACACGAAAAAGAAATAAAATGAATCTAAATCAGAAAAGAAAAAGTAAAGGTTTCACTGTTTGTAGATGACATGATACTATACATAGAGAATCCTAAAGATGCTACCAGAAAACTACTAGAGCTAATCAATGAATTTCATAAAGCAGCAGTACACAAAATCAATGCACAAAAATCTCTTGCATTCCTATACACTAATGATGAAAATTCTTAAAGGGAAATTAAGGAAACACGCCCATTTACCACTGCAACAAAAAGAATAAAAATCCTGGAATAAACCTACTTAAGGAGCAAAATGACCTGTATGCAGAAAACTATAAAACACTGATGAAAGAAGTTAAAGATGATACAAATAGATGGAGAGATATACCATGTTCTTGGATTGGAAGAATCAACATTGTGAAAATGACTCTACTACCCAAAGCAATCTACAGATTCAGTGCAATCCCTATCAAACTACCACCAGCATTTTTCACAGAACTAGAACAAAAAATTGCACAATTTATATGGAAACACAAAAGACCCCGAATAGCCAAAGCAATCTTTAGAAAGAAAAACGGAGCTGGAGGAATCAGGCTCCCAGACTTCAGACTACACTACATAGCTACAGTAATCAAGACAGTATGGTACTGGCACTAAAACAGAAATATAGATCAATGGAACAGGATTGAAAGCCCAGAGAAAAACCCACGCACATATGGTCACCGTATTTTTGATAAAGGAGGCAAAAATATACAATGGAGAAAAGACAGCTTCTTCAATAAGTGGTGCTGGGCAAACTGGACAGCTACATTTAAAAGAATGAAATTAGAACACTCCCTAACACCATACACAAAAATAAACTCAAAATGGATTAAAGACCTAAATGTAAGGCCAGACACTATAAAACTCTTAGAGGAAAACACAGGAAGAACACTCTTTGACATAAATCACAGCACGATCCTCTTTGACCCTCCTCCTAGAGAAATGGATCTAAAAACAAAAATTAATAAGTGGGACCTAATGAAACTTAAAAGCTTTTGCACAGCAAAGGAAACCGTAAGACAAAAAGACAACCCTCAGAATGGAAGAAAATAGTGGCAAATGAAGCAAATGACAAATGATTAATCTCCAAAATATACTAGCAGCTCATGCAGCTCAATATCAAAAAAACAAACAACCCAATCCAAAAATGGGCAGAAGACCTAAATAGGCAGAAGACCTAAATAGACATTTCTCCAAAAGATATACAGATTGCCAACAAACACATGAAAGGATGCTCAACATCACTAGTCATTAGAGAAATGCAAATGAAAACTACAGTGAAGTATCACCTCACACCAGTCAGAATGGCCATCATCAAAAAATCTACAAAGAATAAATGCTGCAGAGGGTGTGGAGAAAAGGGAACCCTCTTGCACTGTTTGTAGGAATGTGAATTGATACAGCCACTATGGAGAACAGTATGGAGGTTCCTTAAAAACTAAAAATAGAACTACCATATGACCCAGCAATCCCACTACTGGGCATATACCCTGAGAAAAACGTAATTCAAAAGAAGTCATGTACCACAATGTTCATTGCAGCACTATTTACAATAGCCAGGAGATGGAAGCAACCCTGGTGTCCATCAACAGGTGAATGGATAAAGAAGATGTGGCACATATATACAATGGAATATTACTTGGCCATAAAAAGATATGAAATTGAGTTATCTGTAGTTAGGTGGATGGACCTAGAGTCTGTCATACAGAGTGAAGCAAATCAGAAAGAGAAAAACAAATACCATATGCTAACACATAAAATATGGAAACTTAGAAAAAAAATTTGTTCTGAAAAACCTAGAGGCAGGACAGGAATAAAGATGCAGACATAGAGAATGGACTTGAGGAGACGGGGCATGGGAAGGGTAAGCTGGGACGAAGTGAGAGAGTGGCATGGACATATATACACTACCAAATGTAAAACAGATAGCTAATGGGAAGCAGCCACATAGCACAGGGAGATCAGCTCGGTGCTTTGTGACCACCTAGAGGGGTTGGATAGGGAGGGTGGGAGGGAGATGCAAGAGGGACCAGCTATGGTGATATATGTATATGTATATGTATAGCTGATTCACTTTGTTCTAAAGCAGAAACTGACATACCATTGTAAAGCAATTATATTCCAATGAAGATGTTAAAAAAAATAAAACTTAGATGTTAGATGTAGCATATTCAAAGGGGTTTAGATTTTTTATTTAAATTCATCATATCGGTTTGAGCCCAACCTTACTTCTCTCCGTATCTTTTTTTCTTTCCCTGTGAATAAGTTGGTAAGAATGCCACATCCATTCTGATTAGCCAACAGATAAGCAATGTGGAAACTGATTTAAAGTCTCTACCACTAGAAATGTCAAAACAGATTTTACTTTCTTATAGGATGACAGCACTGGGCCTGAGATGTCAAACATAATTAAAAATTTTATTTTCAAATGTACTCCACAGTTTACACATACTGAAAGGATATCTTACCTTTTGAACTTACAGAGTGCTGTCCTTTGCAAAATGTGAGAGGCTTTATTATAGTTTAGGCTCCATTTGGGAGTGAAATCATTTCATCAATCATACCCAGAGGTTTCCTTCAGGATTTGGCATGAAAAGAGTGGCATTTCATTAAAATGTGCTGACAACTGAAAGAGCAATTCTAGCAGGACTGATTTCTCTCACCCTCCTATCTATGACTATCAAAGATTTTCCCAGTGGGTCATCCAAATTAGAGAATAAATTATAGTGTCTTTCTTTTTATAGTTATCACTCATTTCGTTTTCTGAAAGGGGAGAGGCTCAGAAGTTGCATTCTACTTAGTCATATTTATTTATAAATTTACTTACTAAGTTTCTCCCAAAGTCGTTTCCTTGGCCATATGAGTAACAAAATGCCTGGGTGGGGAAGTCTCATTGTCTTTTTAGGACATGCAATCAAAACACTGAAAGTATAGAACTCACCATAAACTTCAGAGAATATCACCATAGATTTGTGGCCCATAAGGGAAAAAAAAAAAAGGAACTCCAAAAGCATGATATTCCAAAGAAGGTTCTCTGCCTCTTCATCCCCAAAGTGTAATTTGAGGAGCTCTGACCTACCCACAGCCACAGTCAAACACCCTACATCCAGCCTTGAAATATAATTGGTTATTCACTGGTATTGTCTCTTTGGCTAGAGAATTAGTTCCTGAGGGCAAGAAATATGTCATATTCATGTGTTTATCAGCTACAAAGTCTTCATGATATCTTGCACATAGGTGGCTCTCAGTAAATTTTTAAAAATCAATTTTGTTGGCAGGTTGAAAGCCAAACATACAGTATCTGCCCTCCAAAAACCAAGGAAGCACAGTGGAGTGGCTCAGAGCAGTGGCTGGGGCAGCTGGCTGTTTGATTTTGAATCTCAGCCTCACTGCTTGAGTGCTTAACCATGTGCCAGGCACTGTTCTAATGATCTTATATATATTAACTTATTTAATCCTCACGATAATCATATTACATATAAAGAAACACTGGCACAGTGATGAAATATAACTTACTCAGAGTCACACAGCTAGTGAATATTTTGTTTTTCTATTTCACAACAGATAGCTTAGTGGGAACCTGCTGTATAGCACAGGGAGCTCAGCTTGGTGCTCTGTGGTGACCTAGATGGATGGGATGGAGGAGTGGGGTGGGAGGGAGGTCCAAGAGGGAGGGAGTATATATATACATATAGCTGATTCACTTCGTTGTACAACAGAAACTAACATAACATTGTAAAGCAACTATACCCCAATTTTAAAAAAAAGTTATTTTGTAAAAGTTTTTAAAACTTTATATTTATTTACTCTTCTCAATGTTTGAAATGTTTATTTTTCTAAATGTTATTTAGTTTCTTAAATGTTTGAAAATAATTTTCATTGTTTACTCCTTTTCTTTGTCGTGGACTTCTAATTTTTATTGCACTGTGATTAGAAGGTATAGTTGCACTCTTTCCAATCTAAAGCATTTATTAAGGTTTTCTTTGTGGACTAATGTATGGTCATTTTTGTAAATTTATCATAGCATTTAAACTATTTGGTTTCTTTTTTAAGGGCATTAAGTATGGTACATTCTATTAATGAATATATTTATAATAATTGTTCAAATTCATTTTGTCTATGTTTTAATCTTCCTGCCCTGTCAGGGCCAAATTACTGATGTAATACATAGCTCTCTACAAATGAGAATACAATTGTTATCATTATTTAAACAAAAGCTACGTAAGGTAAAGACAAAAAGATTAATGATACCAGAGAATAAAAAAAGAAAACAGAACTACACATTTACTAATTCCTTACCTATTATAAGAGGAGATCAACATGTATCATTTTATTCCTCAAGCTGTAAAATGAGAACTTATATTAATGGAGTTAATTATTAGTAGACCTAAAAATATGCTGCAGTATATACTTTCAAGTTACTGGGATGTGACGGAGGAGTTGGGAGGGGGTACCAAGGAAACAGGTACCCCCTGTTTATATATAAACAGAAAGGAAACAGGACATAGCGAGAAAGACAAAGATAGGATCATACATAAAGAAACATGAGTACAAGAGAATTAAGCCCAAACATTTATCACAACAATGAAGGTAAGTGAGATAAAAATCACTTTTTAAGAGAAACTGACTAAAATTGAGAAGAGGTAAGACAAACAATAAGTCTCAAACATATACTGTACACAAGATGATATCTAAAATATCTAAACATATATCTAAACTACAATTCATAGCATGAAAATAAAAGAGTAGGCAAAGGAAAACCAGAAGTATACAAATAAAAAGAGAACAAATGGAGTAATATCAATGTTGGGCAAAAGTGAACACGATATACAGAGCATTAAACAAAAACAAAGAGAGGTGCTCCTTTTTTTTGATGAAGGATTCTTTGTTTAGGTAAGTTTCTTAGCGAGAACACACAGTTGATATATCTGAGGATTCCTTGCATATTTATTTTTAGGTTACATTCATACATGAATGAAAACATGGCTGATGTGAAACACTGGGGGCATGTTAGTCTATCCTTATTGACTCTTTATGTATTTATGTATTGCTTGGTTGACTACTGGTATCTAAGGTCCCCAAGAGAATACTGAAGCTAGCTTGATTTTCTACATATTTTTGAGCAAACTGTTTCTTCTGATTGGATACTTAATATTAACAGCATAATTTTGTTTTTTATTTGTATTATGTACCTGGCATACATTACTGCCCTTAATTACTGAAACAGCTCTATGATACCTGAGGTTCACTGCAACACATCCAAAGTGATCAGCTCTGGTCTTAGCGATAAAGAAGCAAGACTCTATGGTCCTTTGGATAAACCGCCCCAAAACTGTTCCACTTCTACAGAACTTTTTTGGACGAATGCCAAGAAATTTGCTAAAACCCTGTTGCTAATATAAAGATTTTCCCAACATTGCATTTTATCAGAGCCCATAATATCAAGCTTATATCAACATATCAAGATATGACTTAGGATGTAACATCCCAAAAGCAAATTTTTACCTACCAGTTAATTTTTCCACAAGATTTTCTCACTCTTTTTAAAATACTTTTATATTTTCAAACATACAGAAAATTACAGTATAAGATAACAGATACCAGAGAACCTTCAACATGGCAGAGGACTACGACATGGAGATCACTTTCCTCCCCACAAATAAATCAAAAATACATCTACATGTGGAACACCTTCTACAGAACACCTACTGAACGCTGGTAAAAGACCTCAGACTTCCCAAAAGGCAAGAAACTCCTTACGAACCTGGCCGTGTGGCTGACAGGGTCTTGGTGCTCCAGCCAGGTGTCAGGCCTGTGCCTCTGAGGTGGAAGAGCCGAGTTCAGGACACTGGTCTACCAGAGACCTCCCAGCCCCTCATAATATCAATCAGCAAGAACTCTCCCAGAGATCTACATCTCAATGCTAAGACCCAGCTCCACTCATCGACCAGCAAGCTCCAGGGCTGGACACCCCATGCCAAACAACTAGCAAAGCAGGAACACACCACCACCCATTAGCAGAGAGGCTGCCTAAAATCATAATAAGGTCACACACACACCAAAACAAACCACCAGACATGGTCCCGCCCACCATAAAGACAAGATCCAGCATCATCCACCAGAACACAGGCACCACCCCCTACACCAGGAATACCTACACAACCTACTGAACCAAACTTACCCACTGGAGGCAGACACCAAAACAACAGGAACTACAAACCTGCAGCCTGTGAAAAGGAGACCCCAAACACAATAAATTTTACTGACAGTAACACAATAATAGTAGGAGACTTTAACACCCCACTTTCACCAATGGACAGGTCATCCAAAATGAAAATAAATAAGGAAACACAAGATTTAAATGATACATTAAACCAGATGGACTTAATTGATATTTATAGGGTATTTCATCCAAAAACAACAGAATACACTTTCTTCTCAACTGCTAATGGAACATTCTCCAGGATACATCATATCTTGAGTCACAAATCAAGCCTTGGTAAATTTAAGAAAATTGAAATCTTATCAAGTATCTTTTCAGACCACAACACCATGAGACTAGATATCAATTACAGGAAAAAATCTGAAAGAAATAAACACACATGGAGGCTAAACAATACACTACTTAATAACCAAGAGATCACTGAAGAAATCAAAGAGGAAGTCAAAAAATACCAAGAAACAAATGACAGTGAAAACACGACGACCCAAAACCTATGGGATGCAGCAAAAGCAGTTCTAAGAAGGAAATTTACGGCAATACAATCCTACCTCAAGAAACAAGAAACATCTCAAATAAACAACCTAACCTTAAACCTAAAGTAATTAGAGAAAGAAGAACAAAGAAACCCCCAAAGTTAGCACAAGGAAAGAAATCATAAAGATCAGAGCAGAAATAAATGAAAAAGAAATGAAGGAAACAATAGCAAAGATCGATAAAACTAAAAGCTGGTTCTTTGAGAAGATAAACGAAATTGATAAACCATTAGTCAGACTCATCAAGAAAAAAAGGGAGAAGACTCAAATCAACAGAATTAGAAATGAAAAGGAGAAGTAACAACTGACACTGCAGAAATACAAAGGATCATGAGAGATTACTACAAGCAACTATATGCCAACAAAATGGAAAACCTGGAAGAAATGGACAAATTCTTAGAAAAGCACAACCATCTGAGACTGAACCAGGAAGAAATAGAAAATATAAACAGACCAATCACAAGCAATGAAATTGAGACTGTGATGAAAAATCTTCCAACAAACAAATTCCCGGGACCAGATGGCTTCAAAGGTGAATTCTATCAAAAACTGAGAGAAGAGCTAACACCTATGCTTCTCAAACTCTTCCAAAATAAAGCAGAGGGAGGAACACTCCCAAACTCATTCTACGAGGCCACCATCACCCTGATACCAATACCAGACAAAGATGTCACAAACAAAGAGAACTACAGGCCAATAGCACTGATGAACATAGATGCAAAAATCCTCAACAAAATACTAGCAAACAGAATCCAACAGCACATTAAAAGGATCATACACCATCATCAAGTCGGGTTTCTCCCAGGAATGCAAGGATTCTTCACTATATGCAAATCAAACAATGTGATACACCATATTAGCAAATTGAAGGAGAAAAACCATATGATCATCTCAATAGATGCAGAAAAAGCTATCGACAAAATTCAACACCTGTTTATGATAGAAACCGTCCAGAAAGTAGTCATACACGGAATTTACCTCAACATAATGCAGGCCATAAATGACAAACCCAGAGCCAACATCCTTCTCAATGGTGAAAAACTGAAACCATTTCCTCTAACATCAGGAAAAAGACAAGGTTGTCCACTCTCACCACTATTATTCAACATAGTTTTGGAAGTTTTAGCCACAGCAGTCAGAAAAAAATAAAATAAAAGGACTCCAAATGGAAAAGAGGAAGTAAAGCTGTCACTGTTTGCAGATGACCTGATACTATACCAGAGAATCCTAAACATGCTACCAGAAAACTAGAGTTAATTAATGAACTTGGTAAAGTAGCAGGATACAAAATTAATGCACAGAAATCTCTGGCATTCCTATACACTAATGATGAAAAATCTGAAAGAGAAACTAAGGAAACACTCTCAATCACCACTGCAACAAAAAGAATAAAATACCTAGGAATAAACGTACCTAAGGAGACAAAAGTCCTGTATGCAGAAAAATATAAGACACTGATGAAAGAAATTAAAGATGATACAAATAGATGGAGAGATATACCATGTTCTTGGATTGGAAGAATCAACATTGTGAAAATGACTCTACTACCCAATCTACAGATTCAATGCAATCTCTATCAAACGGCAACTGGCATTTTTCACAAAACTGGAACAAAAAATTGCACAATTTATATGGAAACACAAATGACCCCGAAGAGCCAAAGCAATCTTTAGAAAGAAAAACAGAGCTGGAGGAATCAGGCTCCCAGACTTCAGACCACACTACAAAGCTACAGTAATCAAGACAGTATGGTACTGGCACAAAAACAGAAAGAGAGATCAATGGAACAGGATAGAAAGCTCAGAGATAAACACATGCATGTATGGTCACCCTATCTTTGATAAAGGAGGCAAGAGTATACAATGGAGAAAAGACAGCCTCTTTAATAATTGGTGCTGGGAAAACTGGACAGCTACATGTAAAAGAATGAAACTAGAACACTCCCTAACACCATACACAAAAATAAACTCAAAATGGATTAAAGACCTAAATGTAAGGCCAGACACTATAAAACTCTTAGAGGAAAACATAGGCAGAACACTCTATGACATAAATCACAGCAAGATCCTTTTTGACCTACCTTCTAGAGAAATGGGAATAAAAACAAAAATTAATAAGTGGGACCTAATGAAACTCAAAATCTTTTGCACAGCAAACAAAACCATAAGACGAAAAGACAACACTCAGAATGGGATAAATATTTGCAAACGAACTGAAAAAGGATTAATCTCCAAAATATACAAGCAGCTCATGCAGCTCAATATCAAAGAAACAAACAACCCAATCCAAAAATGGGCAAAGACCTAAATAGACATTTCTCCAAAGAAATATACAGATTGCCAATAAACACATGAAAGGATACTCAACATCACTAATCATTAGAGAAATGCAAATCAAAACTACAATGAGGTATCACCTCACACTGGTCCAAATGGACATCATCAAGAAATCTGCAAACAATAAATGCCGGAGAAGGTGCGGAGAAAAGGGAACCCTGTTGCACTGTTGGTGGGAATGTAAATTGATACAGGCACTATGGAGAACAGTATGGAGGTTCCTTAAAAAATTAAAAATAGAACTACCACACGACCCAGCAATCCCACTACTGGGCATATACCCTGAGAAAACCACAATTCAAAAAGAGTCATGTACCACAATGTTCACTGCAGCACTATTTACAATAGCCAGCACATGGAAGCAACCTAAGTGTCCATCGACAGATGAATGGATAAAGATGTGGCACATATATACAATGGAATATTACTTGGCAATAAAAAGACACGAAACTGAGTTATTTGTAGTGAGGTGGATGGACCTAGTGTCTGTCATACAGAGTCAAGTAAGAAAGAAAGGGAAAAACAAATACCATATGCTAACACGTATATATGGAATCTGAAAAAAATAAATAAATGGTTCTGAAGAACCTAGGGGCAGGACAGGAACAAAGAAGCAGATGTAGAGAATGGACTTGAGGACATGGGGAGGGGGAAGGGTAAACTGGGACGAAGTGAGAGAGTGGCATGGACATATATACACTACCAAATGTAAAACAGACAGCTAGTGGGAAGCAGCCGCATAGCACAGGGAGATCAGCTCGGTGCTTTGTGACCACCTGGAGGTGTGGGATAGGGAGGGCGGGAGGGAGACACAAGAGGGAGGGGATATAGGGATATATGTATATGTATAGCTGATTCACTTTGTTATACAGCAGAAACAACACACCATTGTAAAGCAATTATACTCCAATAAAGATGTTTAAAAAAATTATCCATATAGAAAAAAAATAACAAATACCTACATAATCACAACCCAGAATTAATATGCTAACAACATTTTGCTTTAGATCTCTTTTTAATTACTGTTAAAAAACTAACCATTCCAGACTTTGAGCCTTTGTTTGAGTCATTCTGCTTCCTTTCTTCTCGGAGACAACCACCATCCAACTCATTCAGGTTTCTATGTGTTATTACATACATTAATACCATTTTAAATTTGCATTGTATCAGATCAATATACATATATAATAGTCATGCTGTACTTTGTATATACAACACTTTATTTTTGAAATCTGTCACTTTTGAAATATTTTAACAAACTTAGAAATCAAGGTCATTAATCTCTGAGTACCTGGAAAGAACATGGGTTCTCTATTTGTTAAGGTCAGAACCCGTATGTGTCAGGTATCATAAATATCTATTAGATCAAGTTTGTTAACTGAATTCTTTAGACCTTCTGTATGCTTGAAAATTTTTTTGTCTGCTTGACTTATTAGTTACTAAAAAAGGCATGTGCAAATCTCCTGCCGTAACTATGGATTAGTCAAATTCTTTTTATAATTCTGTCAATTTTTGCTTTAAATATATACTTTTTTAACAAATTTTTCCCTTGTGAAGAAAACTTTTAAGACCTACTCTCTTAGCAACTTTCAAATATACAATACAGTATTGTTAACTATCATCACCATGCTGTATATTACATCCCCAGGTCTTATTTATTTTATAACTAGAAGTTTGTACCTTTGAACACCTTCACTCTTTAAATATTTAATATTAAAATATTTAAATATGCTTCAAATATTTTGAAGCCATGATACATAAAGTTTAATTTTATTATTTCTTGGTGGAATAGTCCTTTTATCTTGTATGTGATAATGCTTTCATCTCTATTAATGTTTCACATGTTAAATAATTTTTTATTAATCAACAAGTATTTATTTGACTGGCACTTCCTGATACATTTTTTCCAAAAATGTATTTTACATTTCTGGGTTACTATGTAATGTTTTGTATCTAGTACAAATGGAATATATCTATGTAGTATCTGACAAATTTGAATGTCTCTTTTACATATGTGAATTTAATCTATTTTTTATGATGATTTCTGGTATGTTTTATCTTATCTCCACCATCTTCTTTTGTGTTTTATTTTTATAATGATTTTTCTTTGCTTCATTCTTTTTCTGCTCTTGCACTGAATTAATTGACATGTTTCTTCTTTATTTTTTCCCCTTTATTTCTCTCTATTGACTTGAAATAGATTTAGGAATAGATTTGTTTTTATTTTTCCATTTCAGAACTGAGACGGATCTTTCAGTCTGCAAATCTATGTTTTCACAAGTTTTCTAAAACTCTAGACCATCAAACCTGTTTTCAAACATTTTTTCTCCCCAACTCTCTATCTATCCTTTTGTAACTTGTATATTGGTCTTTTCACTCCATATTTCCATGTCTTTTCATTTCTTCTTCCTATTTTCCAACATGTAATTTGTCTCTGTTGTATTCTAAATATCTTCCTCTCTTCAACTATAGCTAGCCTTTTCTTTGTCATATATACTATGGTTTCAATTTCAAAAATCACATGCTTTTAGTTTCTGGAATTTATATTTTAGTATTTTAAAATTTCCCTATTCTTTTTCTATAATGTTCTGATTTTCTCTAATAGTTGATGTTGTTTCTTTTATTCTCTTTAACATATGGAAAA
Organism: Tursiops truncatus; assembly: GCF_011762595.2. Taxonomy (NCBI): domain Eukaryota; kingdom Metazoa; phylum Chordata; class Mammalia; order Artiodactyla; family Delphinidae; genus Tursiops; species Tursiops truncatus. Next base: position 69,696,267 of record NC_047042.1, on the reverse strand, counting down.
TAGTCCTTTGGTCATTTCATACAGATATTTCTTGGCATGTCATTCAAGCCATTTTGTACATTTACTCTCATTCTCTGTTCATTACTTCCTATTATATATTATTATTTGTTGTGATATCATTCCCTTAGTGCTATTTCCTGGGAAGTCTACATGTGCTGGGTTGTGGAAAATTCTTCATGAGATTTTTCATATGGCTCTACTACAGCCTCATGTATTTCACTAATTTTAGACTCATGTGTGCTTATTTTTGGACTGATAATTGCTAAAATGTATGAGAAGTGCAAATTTGAACTCCACACTCAAGTCTGGCAATTCATATTTGGAGTTGTGATTTCTCATGGTGGTTCTTTTCCCACCACACCATGCTGGTACTTCCTAGTCTCTAAGTTTTTGTAGCCTCTACTTCAAGGACTAGACAACACTTGATGGTTCTAAGTTTTATATAAGGAGTTCAGTTCTAGTCCCCTGCCAACCACAGCCCTAGGTTTCACTCTGATTTGAGTCCAGGTCTTCGAATCTTAGCCACTGCAGCACATGTCCAGTTCTAATAAACTTTCAGCTTCAGCTTCCCTCACTTGTAACTATAGCTTTCCAATCCTTCTTTATTTCTACCTCCTAGGGACTTTCCTTGTTGTTTTTAAGAATTGACATGTTTTTTTGAAAGTCTGTTGTTAAATTTATCAACATGTGTTTTAGATAGGGGTGGCATTTTCTATGTTAGTTTAGCACACCATATTGACCAGAGATCTAATATACTATTCTCTGTCCTTGAAATTGAGTAACTTCCCTAAATCTTATCTTCATGAAGCTATCCTCTATTAGTTTTTCCTAAAATATAATTAGCCTTATTGATGCTTTACTTTAGTAAATGCTCTACTATGAATTTGAATGTTGATTCTGTCCCATTAGCTCCATTCTCCCCTTTAGCATTTTATTTGCCATATGCTGTACTTCTGAAAAATTTTTCATGTATATCGTCTTCTTTCAGATGACAATCACCTCTTTATCTATAAGACTCTTTCCAGCCTGTTCTGAGTAACCTTGAGTTGGTTTTCTACTGTGTCAGTTTTGCCTCTAAGGCAGGAATAGACAATTATCAATTTGTTAAGAGGTCAATTCTCCCCAAACTGATCTAAAGACTCAGTAAAATCCCAACCAAAATCCTAGTAGGCTTTCTTATGGAACTTGAAAAGCTAATTCTAAAATTCATATGGTTATATAAAGGACCAAGAAAATTTTGAAGAAGAACAAAGTTGGAGGATTTATACTATCACATTTAAGATTTACTATAAAGCTATAGTAAATAAGACAGTTTGGTACTGATGCAAAGAAAATAAACAGGTCAAGATAAAAAAACAAAGTCCATTTAAAAACCACACACACATGATCAATAGTTTTTGACCAATACAATTCAATGGGAAAGTGTGGGGCGGGTAGAGGGGTTTTTTTCAATAAATTATTATGAAACATCTACATATCAGAGAGAACCTTCACACCTACCTAACGTTACGTATAAAAGTAATTGTGATGCATCATAGCTTTAATGTGCAGGCTAAAATCTAAAGGCTTTAACAGAATATTTTCAAGAACTTAGAAACGAAATTGAGTTATTTGTAGTGAGGTGGATAGACCTAGAATCTGTCATACAGAGTGAAGTAAGTCAGAAAGAGAAAAACAAATACAGTATGCTAACACATATATATGGAATCTAAGAAAAAAAAAAAGGTCATGAAGAACCTAGGGGCAAGACGGGAATAAAGACACAGACCTACTAGAGAATGGACTTGAGGATATGGGGAGGGGAAGGGTAAGCTGTGACAAAGCGAGAGAGAGGCATGGACATACATACACTACCAAACGTAAAATAGATAGCTAGTGGGAAGCAGCCACATAGCACAGGGAGATCAGCTCAGGTGCTTTGTGACCGCCTGGAGGAGTGAGATAGGGAGGGTGGGAGGGAGGGAGACGGAAGAGGGAAGAGATATGGGGACATATGTATATGTATAACTGATTCACTTTGTTATACAGCAGAAACTAACACACCATTGTAAAGCAATTATACGCCAATAAAGGTGTTAAAAAAAAAGAACTTAGGATGGATTATAATTCATTGGGCAGGATGCAAAAAGTACTAACCATAAAAGAAAAAAGTTAAATTGGACTTCTTTAAAATGAAAATCATCCAAAAAATACCATTAAGAACAAGCCACAGACTAAGAGAAAAATAGTCTCTACACATTTATCTAACAAAGAATTCATATTTAGAATGTGTAAAAAACTAGTGTACGTCAATAAGACAAAAAGACACCAAAATTTTAAGTGAGCAAAAGAACTGAACAGACACTATACAAAATAAGATTTATAAATGGCCGATAAACAAGAAAAGGTGTTTAACATCATTACTCACGCTCCCTGCAGTTAGAGGTCTGCGAGGCACATCTCATGGCTGCCACAGTCCACCACTCGTGCCATGTTCACAGGCTTTTCTTCCTGAGGAGAAATCCAAAAAAGGAAGGTCAGTGGGATGAACCACATCTCTGTCACACGGTTAATCTCAGGGTCCTACTGGCATGCATGCTCTCCTTTCTCCAGTATCCACCGTAAATAACCCCCCACCCTCAGATATTGCCTCTGTTGGCCTAAGTGGTGGGGTGATCCAAACTTTCAAAAGATATCATCAATGGAATAAAAAGACAAGCCACATTGTGGAAGATAATATTCTCAACGCATGAAACTGACAAAAGGCTTGTACTAAGAATATATAAAGAAATTCTACAAATTAATAAGAAAAAGACAGACAACCCAATAATAAAGTGGGTAACAGACTTTAATACCTTGTTTAAAAAGGGATATCCCAAAGGCCAAAAAATATATGAAAAAGTAATCAACTTCTTTATTCACTAGAGGAATTCAAATTAAATCTACTGTGAGATACTACTACCCACATATCAGAATGACTAAAATGAAAATAAGACAGCACCAAGGATTAATGAGGACAGGGAGCAACTAGAACTTTCCTACATTGCTGAAGTGCCCTTTACTATTCTCATTTTTAAAATATTTGTTTTGAATTGTACATAGAATAAAAAGACATAGGTATTAACATTTCGAGCAGGATGTTGACACATTTCCATTATTATTAATCTGATGATTTTATAGTCTTTGATATTTTCTCTTTTAATCATTTTTATCAGTTTTGTAAACCTGGATTTATACCATCATTTAGGGGAGGGAGGGGTATCTGTTGCCCATCATTAAATAGAACACTATACTTTAAGAAAAAGACTGCATTGCTAAACTAGCATTATGAGAGAGTATGGAGAAGGAAGGAAAAAAGAATGGAGGCATATGAAAAATGATGCAGATGTATTTGCATTTTTTCCCATTCACTCCATTTTTTATCTAATCATCTACATTTAAAAGCTAAAGCTTTTCCAGAGATTGCTCTTTGCTCCCAATCCTTTCAGGTAGAGTTCTGCTAGTTATTGCATAGGCTGAATGCAGGAGTAGAGGGAGGCACAAGGTAATCAGGAGTCAGCCCTGAAATCATCCTTCTAACTCTACTCTTCTTGCTCCTCAGGTAACTGCACATCTTCAATTGTTTATATTACATTTCTTGAAATGATGGTACAGGAGGAATAAGTTTCCAGGAAAGACACCATTATAAATATGAGTTAAAATTATTAAGCTGGCCCCATATTCCCTGGGCTCCTCTAAAGCTCTTTCTTTCCTTCCCCTTCACTAGTATTCCAACTCCCTAAACCACTCTAGATATGGGACAAAAAAACTGAAAGTTCCTCTGATGACAGGAAATCAGCCTTGAAGGTTTTTCAATAAAACTTTTGATAGGGTTTATTAAACTATGATTCACAAATGTAACCGGGTATACATGATATTTTGCAGTATGTTAAAAATAAATGCATCACAGCTCAGGTGAGACTTACAGATACTACATTCCATGGTTCTGATGAAACACAATCATGGATTATGATTCTTTAGGCACAGTGGAAAGGCTAATTACATTGACTATGTCATCAGTTTATAGATTCAGATTTTATATGTTCTGTGTGACTTTTAATAGGGAAAAATAAAGACTGATTTATAAAAAAGTGGGCTGAATTTATCACTTTGGTCTACTATACTCCAGTTAAATTCAGCTCCTCTCCTCAAAATAATATCAGTTTATCCTGGCTTGATAGATTATAATTAATATACTCTCTCCTGTGCTTTCTGACAATTGTCCCATTTTGAGGGGAAACAAATACATTAGGGCAGTGATTGTTAACCTTAGGTACAAACTGAAATCACTTGAAAACTTTTAAAAAATCCTATTGCTCAGGCCATGCACCATACAGTTAAATCAAAATCCCTGGAATTGGAGCCACAGTCTAAAGCATTTTTTTAAAGGTCCCCCAGGTGATTTAGAAGTGCAACCAAGGTTGGGAACCACTGAGTCTGAGCCCCTGCCTCCGCTACCATCCTTGACAGTGTTCACATACATTACTGATATTGATCAGATACTAGTCAGTCAACCACTCAATTGACCAAAAGGGTCATGCAGACATACTTAAGATATTAAAAATATTTAGTTAAGTGTTTGCTCAAGAAGCTTTTGTTCAAATCTGCTCTAAGTAATTTGAAGAAGTAATTAAATATGTATGTGTGTGTGTATATATATATATGTATATATATAAACAAAAAATTAAATTCAAATATATAGGTATTATTTAACAGTTCAATTCAATACTGTAAACATGATAAGAAACCATAATGTGTTACGACAACTTCCAGGAAAACAGAACTCTTGAGTATTTAAATTTCTTTTTTGCCATGTAGACCCAATCACTTGTATGCATGTTTACCTATTTTTAAATGAAGACATATGCCTTGGATAAAGAATTTTGAAAACAAAAGAAATAAATAGCACTAGCACCAAAATATACATGGTAAAGCTTCTTCTATAAAACCAGCCTTGGAGGACAGGATCAGCATCTACAGGGGAGACATCTCTCTAAATGTGGCTTTGTGGTTCACAACATCCTTAAAACCCTTGTAACTACTTACAAAAGGATGTGAAGTGTGTGTCTGTGCATGGGGTTGCCCACTAATACGGATTTTTCTGGGGAGAGGAATCATGGCTCTGATGAGGTTCCTATGAGGGGAATCTACTTTCAGTTAAGGGTGGAATGACATTCTGTGATTAGTCAGCAAGCATTAAAGGATGACATATCTCCATCTTTGTGGAGACAGTTGACCACAGTACACTGGATCTGAACTCAGATAACCAGGATTTGAGTTTCACCTCTACAACTTACTTGCTGAGTAAATGCAGCTTTCCAAGTTTCAGGTTTCTGGTCTATAAAATGGTGATAATAATACCTGTCCTACCTACCTAATAGGATTATTTAAAAGTTTAAAATCAAATAATTATTTGTTAATTCTAAACTACAGTTCAATGAAAAGAAAAGATTTAGCATAAAAAACAATCCCTGTGTTGACTGATAGCTTCCAGGCCAGTTTGTATGAACTCCTGTTTAAGCCCAAAGAAGAGAGATGCTCAAGCAGATGCTGAAATAATGGTTTATGCATGATCGAAGTAAGTTTCAGGGAATACAACTGACATATATTTGCAACCTTCTTTACAGGATTTGGCACATAGATGTGTGTGTGTTTGGAGGTATCTTCTCCTCTTTAAAACAACAAGTTCAGTCCAGTGAGATTTCAGCACAGTGGTTATTAACAGGGAGCCATAGGAGACAATCTGAGAAGCAAGGAGAGGGAAACACACCTTGATGAATCCTCTTGGTAACATCTCCAAAAGAAACAAAGGCCAAAAGAGGAAGAAACATGTAGTGACTGAGAGGACCTATTCAGGAACACTCATGAGACACTAGCTTGTCTTGCAGAAACAGTTGAGGACATTCTAAGTGTATTTATGGAGTGGTGGTGAATTTTGTACCACCTTAACCAGGAAATGGGGGAGCGATAAACCCTTGCTA